>NW_024543662.1:0-52393 GCF_018167655.1 Microtus oregoni
AGCACCCTGAGTACTTAGCACCCAGCACCTGAGCACTGAGCACCCAGCACCCTGAGTTCTGAGCACCGAGCACCCTGAGTACTGAGCACCCAGCACCCTGAGTACTGAGCACCCAGCACCCTGAGTACTGAGCACCGAGCACCCCGAGTACTGAGTATCCAGCACCCTGAGCACTGAGCACCCAGCACCCCGAGCACTGAGCACCCAGCACCCTGAGTACTGAGCACCGAGCACCCCGAGCACTGAGCACCCAGCACCCTGAGCACTGAGCACCCAGCACCCTGAGTACTGAGCACCCAGCACCATGAGTACTGAGCACACAGCACACTGAGCACTGAGCATCCAGCAACCTGAGTACTGAGCACCCAGCACCCTGAGCACTGAGCACCCAGCACCCTGAGTACTGAGCACCGAGCACCCCGAGCACTGAGCACCCAGCACCCTGAGTACTGAGCACCCAGCACCAAAAGTACTGAGCACCGAGCATCCTGAGCACTGTGCACCGAGCACCCCGAGCACTGAGCACCCAGCACCCTGAGTACTGAGCACCCAGCACCAAGAGTACTGAGCAGCGAGCACCCCGAGCACTGAGCACCCAGCACCCTGTGTAATGAGCACCCAGCACCCTGAGTACTGAGCACCGAGCACCCCGAGTACTGAGCACCCAGCACCCTGAGCACTCAGCACCCAGCACACCGAGCACTGAGCACCCAGCACCCTGAGTACTGAGCTCCCAGCACCCCGAGCCCTGAGCACCCAGCACCCCGAGCACTGAGCACCCAGCACCCCGAGCACTGAGCACCCAGCACCCGTAGCACTGAGCACCCAGCACCCCGAGCAATGAGCACCCAGCACCCTGAGTACTGAGCTCCCAGCACCCCGAGCCCTGAGCACCCAGCGCCCCGAGCACTGAGCACCCAGCACCCCGAGCACTGAGCACCCAGCACCCGTAGCACTGAGCACCCAGCACCCCGAGCAATGAGCACCCAGCACCCTGAGTACTGAGCACCCAGCACCCCGAGTACTGAGCACCCAGCAACCTGAGCACCGAGCACCCAGCACCCCGAGCACTGAGCACCCAGCACCCTGAGCACTGAACACCCAGCATCCTGAGTACTGAGCACCGAGCACCCAGAGTACTGAGCACCCAGCACCCTGAGCACTGAGCACCGAGCACCCCGAGCACTGAGCACCCAGCACCCTGAGCAATGAGCACCCAGCACCCCGAGCACTGAGCACCCAGCACCCCGATCACTGAGCACCCAGCACCCCGAGCACTATGCACCCAGCACCCCGAGTACTCAGCACCCAGCACCCTGAGCACTGAGCACCCAGCACCCTGAGCACTGAGCACAAAGCACGCTGAGTACTGAGCACTGAACACCCTGAGCACTGAGCACAAAGCACTCTGAGTACTGAGCACTGAGCACCCTGAGTATTGAGCACTGAGCACCGAGCACCCTGAGTACTGAGCACCCTGAGGACTGAGCACCCAGCACCCTGAGTACTGAGCACCCAGCACCCAGAGCACTGAGCACCGAGCACCCTGAGTACTGAACACCCAGCACCCTGAACACTGAGCACTGAGCACTCAGCACCCTGAGCACTGAGCACTGAGCACCCAGCACCCCGAGCACTGAGCACCCAGCACCCTGAGCACCCAGCACCGTGAACACTGAGCACCCTGAGCACTGAGCACCCTGAGCACTGAGCACCCAGCACCCTGAGTACTGAGCTCCCAACACTCTAAGCACTGAGCACCCAGCACCCTGAGTACTGAGCACCCAGCACCCTGAGTACTGAGCACCCAGCACCCCGAGCACTGAGCACTGAGTAACCTGAGTACTGAGCACTGAGCACCCTTAGTACTGAGCACCGAGCAACCTGAGTACTGAGCACCCAGCACCCTGAGCACTGAGCACGGAGCACCCCGAGGACTGAGCACCCAGCACCGTGAGCACTGAGAACAAAGCACCTTGAGTACTGAGCACCGAGCACCCCGAGCACTGAGCACCCAGCACCCTGAGTAATGAGCACCCACCAACCCGAGCACAGAGCACCCAGCACCCTGAGTACTGAGCACCCAGCACCCTGAGTACTGAGCACTGAGCACCCTGAGCACTGAGCACCCAGCACCCTGAGTACTGAGCACCCAGCAACCTGAGTACTGAGCACTCAGCAACCTGAGTACTGAGCACCCAGCACCCTGAGCACTGAGCACCCTGAGGACTGAGCACCCAGCACCCTGAGTACTGAGCACTGAGCACCCTGAGCACTGAGCACCCAGCACCCTGAGTACTGAGCACCCAGCACCCTGAGTACTGAGCACTGAGCACCCTGAGCACTGAGCACCCAGCACCCTGAGTACTGAGCACCCAGCAACCTGAGTACTGAGCACTCAGCAACCTGAGTACTGAGCACCGAGCAACCCGAGCACTGAGCACCCAGCACACTGAGCACTGATCACCCTGAGGACTGAGCACCCAGCACCCTGAGTACTGAGCACCCAGCACCCTGAGTACTGAGCACCCAGCATCCTGAGTACTGAGCACCGATCACCCTGAGCACTGAGCATCCAGCACCCCGAGCACTGAGCACCCAGCACCCTGAGTACTGAGCACCCTGAGTACTGAGCACCCAGCACCCCGAGCACTGAGCACCCAGCACCCTGAGCACTGAGCACCCTGAGTGCTGAGCACCCAGCACCCTGAGTACTGAGCACCCAGCACCCTGAGCACTGAGCACCCAGCACCCTGAGTACTGAGCACCCAGCACCCTGAGTACTTAGCACCCAGCACCTGAGCACTGAGCACCCAGCACCCTGAGTTCTGAGCACCGAGCACCCTGAGTACTGAGCACCCAGCACCCTGAGTACTGAGCACCCATCACCCTGAGTACTGAGCACCGAGCACCCCGAGTACTGAGCACCCAGCACCCTGAGCACTGAGCACCCGGCACCCCGAGCACTGAGCACCCAGCACCCTGAGTACTGAGCACCCAGCACTCTGAGTACTGAGCACTGAGCACCCTGAGCACTGAGCACCCAGCACCCTGAGTACTGAGCACCCAGCAACCTGAGTACTGAGCACTCAGCAACCTGAGTACTGAGCACCGAGCACCCCGAGCACTGAGCACCCAGCACCCTGAGCACTGAGCACCCTGAGGACTGAGCACCCAGCACCCTGAGTACTGAGCACCCAGCACCCTGAGTACTGAGCACCCAGCATCCTGAGTACTGAGCACCGATCACCCTGAGCACTGAGCATCCAGCACCCCGAGCACTGAGCACCCAGCACCCTGAGTACTGAGCACCCTGAGTACTGAGCACCCAGCACCCCGAGCACTGAGCACCCAACACCCTGAGTACTGAGCACCCTGAGTGCTGAGCACCCAGCACCCTGAGTACTGAGCACCCAGCACCCTGAGCACTGAGCACCCAGCACCCTGAGTACTGAGCACCCAGCACCCCGAGCACTGAGCACCCAGCACCCTGAGCACCCAGCACCGTGAACACTGAGCACCCTGAGCACTGAGCACCCTGAGCACTGAGCACCCAGCACCCTGAGTACTGAGCTCCCAACACTCTAAGCACTGAGCACCCAGCACCCTGAGTACTGAGCACCCAGCACCCTGAGTACTGAGCACCCAGCACCCCGAGCACTGAGCACTGAGTAACCTGAGTACTGAGCACTGAGCACCCTTAGTACTGAGCACCGAGCAACCTGAGTACTGAGCACCCAGCACCCTGAGCACTGAGCACGGAACACCCCGAGGACTGAGCACCCAGCACCGTGAGCACTGAGAACAAAGCACCTTGAGTACTGAGCACCGAGCACCCCGAGCACTGAGCACCCAGCACCCTGAGTAATGAGCACCCACCAACCCGAGCACAGAGCACCCAGCACCCTGAGTACTGAGCACCCAGCACCCTGAGTACTGAGCACTGAGCACCCTGAGCACTGAGCACCCAGCACCCTGAGTACTGAGCACCCAGCAACCTGAGTACTGAGCACTCAGCAACCTGAGTACTGAGCACCCAGCACCCTGAGCACTGAGCACCCTGAGGACTGAGCACCCAGCACCCTGAGTACTGAGCACCCAGCACCCTGAGTACTGAGCACTGAGCACCCTGAGCACTGAGCACCCAGCACCCTGAGTACTGAGCACCCAGCAACCTGAGTACTGAGCACTCAGCAACCTGAGTACTGAGCACCGAGCACCCCGAGCACTGAGCACCCAGCACACTGAGCACTGAGCACCCTGAGGACTGAGCAGCCAGCACCCTGAGTACTGAGCACCCAGCACCCTGAGTACTGAGCACCCAGCATCCTGAGTACTGAGCACCGATCACCCTGAGCACTGAGCATCCAGCACCCCGAGCACTGAGCACCCAGCACCCTGAGTACTGAGCACCCTGAGTACTGAGCACCCAGCACCCCGAGCACTGAGCACCCAGCACCCTGAGCACTGAGCACCCTGAGTGCTGAGCATCCAGCACCCTGAGTACTGAGCACCCAGCACCCTGAGCACTGAGCACCCAGCACCCTGAGTACTGAGCACCCAGCACCCTGAGTACTTAGCACCCAGCACCTGAGCACTGAGCACCCAGCACCCTGAGTTCTGAGCACCGAGCACCCTGAGTACTGAGCACCCAGCACCCTGAGTACTGAGCACCCATCACCCTGAGTACTGAGCACCGAGCACCCCGAGTACTGAGCACCCAGCACCCTGAGCACTGAGCACCCGGCACCCCGAGCACTGAGCACCCAGCACCCTGAGTACTGAGCACCCAGCACCCTGAGTACTGAGCACTGAGCACCCTGAGCACTGAGCACCCAGCACCCTGAGTACTGAGCACCCAGCAACCTGAGTACTGAGCACTCAGCAACCTGAGTACTGAGCACCGAGCACCCCGAGCACTGAGCACCCAGCACCCTGAGCACTGAGCACCCTGAGGACTGAGCACCCAGCACCCTGAGTACTGAGCACCCAGCACCCTGAGTACTGAGCACCCAGCATCCTGAGTACTGAGCACCGATCACCCTGAGCACTGAGCATCCAGCACCCCGAGCACTGAGCACCCAGCACCCTGAGTACTGAGCACCCTGAGTACTGAGCACCCAGCACCCCGAGCACTGAGCACCCAACACCCTGAGTACTGAGCACCCTGAGTGCTGAGCACCCAGCACCCTGAGTACTGAGCACCCAGCACCCTGAGCACTGAGCACCCAGCACCCTGAGTACTGAGCACACAGCACCCTGAGTACTTAGCACCCAGCACCTGAGCACTGAGCACCCAGCACCCTGAGTTCTGAGCACCGAGCACCATGAGTACTGAGCACCCAGCACCCTGAGTACTGAGCACCCAGCACCCTGTGTACTGAGCACCGAGCACCCCGAGTACTGAGTACCCAGCACCCTGAGCACTGAGCACCCAGCACCCTGAGTACTGAGCACCGAGCACCCTGAGCACTGAGCACCCAGCACCCTGAGCACTGAGCACCCAGCACCCTGAGTACTGAGCACCCAGCACCATGAGTACTGAGCACACAGCACCCTGAGCACTGAGCACCCAGCAACCTGAGTACTGAGCACCCAGCACCCTGAGCACTGAGCACCCAGCACCCTGAGTACTGAGCACCGAGCACCCCGAGCACTGAGCACCCAGCACCCTGAGTACTGAGCACCCAGCACCAAAAGTACTGAGCACCGAGCATCCTGAGCACTGAGCACCGAGCACCCCGAGCACTGAGCACCCAGCACCCTGAGTACTGAGCACCCAGCACCAAGAGTACTGAGCAGCGAGCACCCCGAGCACTGAGCACCCAGAACCCTGTGTAATGAGCACCCAGCACCCTGAGTACTGAGCACCGAGCACCCCGAGTACTGAGCACCCAGCACCCTGAGCACTCAGCACCCAGCACACCGAGCACTGAGCACCCAGCACCCTGAGTACTGAGCTCCCAGCACCCCGAGCCCTGAGCACCCAGCGCCCCGAGCACTGAGCACCCAGCACCCCGAGCACTGAGCACCCAGCACCGGTAGCACTGAGCACCCAGCACCCCGAGCAATGAGCACCCAGCACCCTGAGTACTGAGCACCCAGCACCCCGAGTACTGAGCACCCAGCAACCTGAGCACCGAGCACCCAGCACCCCGAGCACTGAGCACCCAGCATCCTGAGCACTGAACACCCAGCACCCTGAGTACTGAGCACCGAGCACCCCGAGTACTGAGCACCCAGCACCCCGAGCACTGAGCACCGAGCACCCCGAGCACTGAGCACCCAGCACCCTGAGCAATGAGCACCCAGCACCCCGAGCACTGAGCACCCAGCACCCCGAGCACTGAGCACCCAGCACCCCGAGCACTGAGCACCCAGCACCCCGAGCACTATGCACCCAGCTCCCCGAGTACTCAGCACCCAGCACCCTGAGCACTGAGCACCCAGCACCCTGAGCACTGAGCACAAAGCACGCTGAGTACTGAGCACTGAACACCCTGAGCACTGAGCACAAAGCACTCTGAGTACTGAGCACTGAGCACCCTGAGTACTGAGCACTGAGCACCGAGCACCCTGAGTACTGAGCACCCTGAGGACTGAGCACCCAGCACCCTGAGTACTGAGCACCCAGCAACCAGAGCACTGAGCACCGAGCACCCTGAGTACTGAACACCCAGCACCCTGAGCACTGAGCACTCAGCACCCTGAGCACTGAGCACTGAGCACCCAGCACCCCGAGCACTGAGCACCCAGCACCCTGAGCACCCAGCACCGTGAACACTGAGCACCCTGAGCACTGAGCACCCTGAGCACTGAGCACTGAGCACCCAGCACCCTGAGTACTGAGCTCCCAACACTCTAAGCACTGAGCACCCAGGACGCTGAGTACTGAGCACTGAGCACCCAGCACCCTGAGTACTGAGCACCCAGCACCCTGAGTACTGAACACCCAGCACCCCGAGCACTGAGCACTGAGCAACCTGAGTACTGACCACTGAGCACCCTTAGTACTGAGCACCGAGCACCCTGAGTACTGAGCACCCAGCACCCTGAGCACTGAGCACGGAGCACACCGAGGACTGAGCACCCAGCACCGTGAGCACTGAGAACCCAGCACCTTGAGTACTGAGCACCGAGCACCCCGAGCACTGAGCACCCAGCACCCTGAGTAATGAGCACCCACCAACCCGAGCACAGAGCACCCAGCACCCTGAGTACTGAGCACCCAGCACACTGAGTACTGAGCACTGAGCACCCTGAGCACTGAGCACCCAGCACCCTGAGTACTGAGCACCCAGCAACCTGAGTACTGAGCACTCAGCAACCTGAGTACTGAGCACCCAGCACCCTGAGCACTGAGCACCCTGAGGACTGAGCACCCAGCACCCTGAGTACTGAGCACCCAGCACCCTGAGTACTGAGCACTGAGCACCCTGAGCACTGAGCACCCAGCACCCTGAGTACTGAGCACCCAGCAACCTGAGTACTGAGCACTCAGCAACCTGAGTACTGAGCACCGAGCACCCCGAGCACTGAGCACCCAGCACCCTGAGCACTGAGCACCCTGAGGACTGAGCACCCAGCACCCTGAGTACTGAGCACCCAGCACCCTGAGTACTGAGCACCCAGCATCCTGAGTACTGAGCACCGATCACCCTGAGCACTGAGCATCCAGCACCCCGAGCACTGAGCACCCAGCACCCTGAGTACTGAGCACCCTGAGTACTGAGCACCCAGCACCCCGAGCACTGAGCACCCAGCACCCTGAGTACTGAGCACCCTGAGTGCTGAGCACCCAGCACCCTGAGTACTGAGCACCCAGCACCCTGAGCACTGAGCACCCAGCACCCTGAGTACTGAGCACCCAGCAACCTGAGTACTTAGCACCCAGCACCTGAGCACTGAGCACCCAGCACCCTGAGTTCTGAGCACCGAGCACCCTGAGTACTGAGCACCCAGCACCCTGAGTACTGAGCACCCAGCACCCTGAGTACTGAGCACCGAGCACCCCGAGTACTGAGCACCCAGCAGCCCGAGTACTGAGCACCCAGCACCCTGAGCACTCAGCACCCAGCACACCGAGCACTGAGCACCCAGCACCCTGAGTACTGAGCTCCCAGCACCCCGAGCCCTGAGCACCCAGCGCCCCGAGCACTGAGCACCCAGCACCCCGAGCACTGAGCACCCAGCACCGGTAGCACTGAGCACCCAGCACCCCGAGCAATGAGCACCCAGCACCCTGAGTACTGAGCACCCAGCACCCCGAGTACTGAGCACCCAGCAACTTGAGCACGGAGCACCCAGCACCCCGAGCACTGAGCACCCAGCATCCTGAGCACTGAACACCCAGCACCCTGAGTACTGAGCACCGAGCACCCCGAGTACTGAGCACCCAGCACCCCGAGCACTGAGCACCGAGCACCCCGAGCACTGAGCACCCAGCACCCTGAGCAATGAGCACCCAGCACCCCGAGCACTGAGCACCCAGCACCCCGAGCACTGAGCACCCAGCACCCCGAGCACTGAGCACCCAGCACCCCGAGCACTATGCACCCAGCACCCCGAGTACTCAGCACCCAGCACCCTGACCACTGAGCACCCAGCACCCTGAGCACTGAGCACAAAGCACGCTGAGTACTGAGCACTGAACACCCTGAGCACTGAGCACAAAGCACTCTGAGTACTGAGCACTGAGCACCCTGAGTACTGAGCACTGAGCACCGAGCACCCTGAGTACTGAGCACCCTGAGGACTGAGCACCCAGCACCCTGAGTACTGAGCACCCAGCACCCAGAGCACTGAGCACCGAGCACCCTGAGTACTGAACACCCAGCAACCTGAGCACTGAGCACTCAGCACCCTGAGCACTGAGCACTGAGCACCCAGCACCCCGAGCACTGAGCACCCAGCACCCTGAGTACTGAGCTCCCAACACTCTAAGCACTGAGCACCCAGGACGCTGAGTACTGAGCACTGAGCACCCAGCACCCTGAGTACTGAGCACCCAGCACCCTGAGTACTGAGCACCCAGCACCCCGAGCACTGAGCACTGAGCAACCTGAGTACTGAGCACTGAGCACCCTTAGTACTGAGCACCGAGCACCCTGAGTACTGAGCACCCAGCACGCTGAGCACTGAGCACGGAGCACCCCGAGGACTGAGCACCCAGCACCGTGAGCACTGAGAACCCAGCACCTTGGGTACTGAGCACCGAGCACCCCGAGCACTGAGCACCCAGCACCCTGAGTAATGAGCACCCACCAACCCGAGCACAGAGCACCCAGCACCCTGAGTACTGAACAACCAGCACCCTGAGTACTGAGCACTGAGCACCCTGAGCACTGAGCACCCAGCACCCTGAGTACTGAGCACCCAGCAACCTGAGTACTGAGCACTCAGCAACCTGAGTACTGAGCACCCAGCACCCTGAGCACTGAGTACCCTGAGGACTGAGCACCCAGCACCCTGAGTACTGAGCACCCAGCACCCTGAGTACTGAGCACTGAGCACCCTGAGCACTGAGCACCAAGCACCCTGAGTACTGAGCACCCAGCAACCTGAGTACTGAGCACTCAGCAACCTGAGTACTGAGCACCGAGCACCCCGAGCACTGAGCACCCAGCACCCTGAGCACTGAGCACCCTGAGGACTGAGCACCCAGCACCCTGAGTACTGAGCACCTAGCACCCTGAGTACTGAGCACCCAGCATCCTGAGTACTGAGCACCGATCACCCTGAGCACTGAGCATCCAGCACCCCGAGCACTGAGCACCCAGCACCCTGAGTACTGAGCACCCTGAGTACTGAGCACCCAGCACCCCGAGCACTGAGCACCCAGCACCCTGAGTACTGAGCACCCTGAGTGCTGAGCACCCAGCACCCTGAGTACTGAGCACCCAGCACCCTGAGCACTGAGCACCCAGCACCCTGAGTACTGAGCACCCAGCACCCTGAGTACTTAGCACCCAGCACCTGAGCACTGAGCACCCAGCACCCTGAGTTCTGAGCACCGAGCACCCTGAGTACTGAGCACCCAGCACCCTGAGTACTGAGCACCCAGCACCCTGAGAACTGAGCACCGAGCACCCCGAGTACTGAGCACCCAGCACCCTGAGCACTGAGCACCCGGCACCCCGAGCACTGAGCACCCAGCACCCTGAGTACTGAGCACCCAGCACCCTGAGTACTGAGCACTGAGCACCCTGAGCACTGAGCACCCAGCACCCTGAGTACTGAGCACCCAGCAACCTGAGTACTGAGCACTCAGCAACCTGAGTACTGAGCACCGAGCACCCCGAGCACTGAGCACCCAGCACCCTGAGCACTGAGCACCCTGAGGACTGAGCACCCAGCACCCTGAGTACTGAACACCCAGCACCCCGAGCACTGAGCACTGAGCAACCTGAGTACTGAGCACTGAGCACCCTTAGTACTGAGCACCGAGCACCCTGGGTACTGAGCACCCAGCACCCTGAGCACTGAGCACGGAGCACCCCGAGGACTGAGCACCCAGCACCGTGAGCACTGAGAACCCAGCACCTTGAGTACTGAGCACCGAGCACCCCGAGCACTGAGCACCCAGCACCCTGAGTAATGAGCACCCACCAACCCGAGCACAGAGCACCCAGCACCCTGAGTACTGAGCACCCAGCACCCTGAGTACTGAGCACTGAGCACCCTGAGCACTGAGCACCCAGCACCCTGAGTACTGAGCACCCAGCAACCTGAGTACTGAGCACTCAGCAACCTGAGCACTGAGCACCCAGCACCCTGAGCACTGAGCACCCTGAGGACTGAGCACCCAGCACCCTGAGTACTGAGCACCCAGCACCCTGAGTACTGAGCACTGAGCACCCTGAGCACTGAGCACCCAGCACCCTGAGTACTGAGCACCCAGCAACCTGAGTACTGAGCACTCAGCAACCTGAGTACTGAGCACCGAGCACCCCGAGCACTGAGCACCCAGCACCCTGAGCACTGAGCACCCTGAGGACTGAGCACCCAGCACCCTGAGTACTGAGCACCCAGCACCCTGAGTACTGAGCACCCAGCATCCTGAGTACTGAGCACCGATCACCCTGAGCACTGAGCATCCAGCACCCCGAGCACTGAGCACCCAGCACCCTGAGTACTGAGCACCCTGAGTACTGAGCACCCAGCACCCCGAGCACTGAGCACCCAGCACCCTGAGTACTGAGCACCCTGAGTGCTGAGCACCCAGCACCCTGAGTACTGAGCACCCAGCACACTGAGCACTGAGCACCCAGCACCCTGAGTACTGAGCACCCAGCACCCTGAGTACTTAGCACCCAGCACCTGAGCACTGAGCACCCAGCACCCTGAGTTCTGAGCACCGAGCACCCTGAGTACTGAGCACCCAGCACCCTGAGTACTGAGCACCCAGCACCCTGAGTACTGAGCACCGAGCACCCCGAGTACTGAGCACCCAGCACCCCGAGTACTGAGCACCCAGCACCCTGAGCACTCAGCACCCAGCACACCGAGCACTGAGCACCCAGCACCCTGAGTACTGAGCTCCCAGCACCCCGAGCCCTGAGCACCCAGCACCCCGAGCACTGAGCACCCAGCACCCCGAGCACTGAGCACCCAGCACCGGTAGCACTGAGCACCCAGCACCCCGAGCAATGAGCACCCAGCACCCTGAGTACTGAGCACCCAGCACCCCGAGTACTGAGCACCCAGCAACCTGAGCACCGAGCACCCAGCACCCCGAGCACTGAGCACCCAGCATCCTGAGCACTGAACACCCAGCACCCTGAGTACTGAGCACCGAGCACCCCGAGTACTGAGCACCCACCACCCCGAGCACTGAGCACCGAGCACCCCGAGCACTGAGCACCCAGCACCCTGAGCAATGAGCACCCAGCACCCCGAGCACTGAGCACCCAGCACCCCGAATACTGAGCACCCAGCACCCCGAGCACTGAGCACCCAGCACCCCGAGCACTATGCACCCAGCACCCCGAGCACTATGCACCCAGCACCCTGACCACTGAGCACCCAGCACCCTGAGCACTGAGTACAAAGCACGCTGAGTACTGAGCACTGAACACCCTGAGCACTGAGCACAAAGCACTCTGAGTACTGAGCACTGAGCACCCTGAGTACTGAGCACTGAGCACCGAGCACCCTGAGTACTGAGCACCCTGAGGACTGAGCACCCAGCACCCTGAGTACTGAGCACCCAGCACCCAGAGCACTGAGCACCGAGCACCCTGAGTACTGAACACCCAGCAACCTGAGCACTGAGCACTCAGCACCCTGAGCACTGAGCACTGAGCACCCAGCACCCCGAGCACTGAGCACCCAGCACCCTGAGTACTGAGCTCCCAACACTCTAAGCACTGAGCACCCAGGACGCTGAGTACTGAGCACTGAGCACCCAGCACCCTGAGTACTGAGCACCCAGCACCCTGAGTACTGAGCACCCAGCACCCCGAGCACTGAGCACTGAGCAACCTGAGTACTGAGCACTGAGCACCCTTAGTACTGAGCACCGAGCACCCTGAGTACTGAGCACCCAGCACCCTGAGCACTGAGCACGGAGCACCCCGAGGACTGAGCACCCAGCACCGTGAGCACTGAGAACCCAGCACCTTGAGTACTGAGCACCGAGCACCCCGAGCACTGAGCACCCAGCACCCTGAGTAATGAGCACCCACCAACCCGAGCACAGAGCACCCAGCACCCTGAGTACTGAACAACCAGCACCCTGAGTACTGAGCACTGAGCACCCTGAGCACTGAGCACCCAGCACCCTGAGTACTGAGCACCCAGCAACCTGAGTACTGAGCACTCAGCAACCTGAGTACTGAGCACCCAGCACCCTGAGCACTGAGTACCCTGAGGACTGAGCACCCAGCACCCTGAGTACTGAGCACCCAGCACCCTGAGTACTGAGCACTGAGCACCCTGAGCACTGAGCACCCAGCACACTGAGTACTGAGCACCCAGCAACCTGAGTACTGAGCACTCAGCAACCTGAGTACTGAGCACCGAGCACCCCGAGCACTGAGCACCCAGCACCCTGAGCACTGAGCACCCTGAGGACTGAGCACCCAGCACCCTGAGTACTGAGCACCTAGCACCCTGAGTACTGAGCACCCAGCATCCTGAGTACTGAGCACCGATCACCCTGAGCACTGAGCATCCAGCACCCCGAGCACTGAGCACCCAGCACCCTGAGTACTGAGCACCCTGAGTACTGAGCACCCAGCACCCCGAGCACTGAGCACCCAGCACCCTGAGTACTGAGCACCCTGAGTGCTGAGCACCCAGCACCCTGAGTACTGAGCACCCAGCACCCTGAGCACTGAGCACCCAGCACCCTGAGTACTGAGCACCCAGCACCCTGAGTACTTAGCACCCAGCACCTGAGCACTGAGCACCCAGCACCCTGAGTTCTGAGCACCGAGCACCCTGAGTACTGAGCACCCAGCACCCTGAGTACTGAGCACCCAGCACCCTGAGAACTGAGCACCGAGCACCCCGAGTACTGAGCACCCAGCACCCTGAGCACTGAGCACCCGGCACCCCGAGCACTGAGCACCCAGCACCCTGAGTACTGAGCACCCAGCACCCTGAGTACTGAGCACTGAGCACCCTGAGCACTGAGCACTGAGCACCCAGCACCCTGAGTACTGAGCACCCAGCAACCTGAGTACTGAGCACTCAGCAACCTGAGTACTGAGCACCGAGCACCCCGAGCACTGAGCACCCAGCACCCTGAGCACTGAGCACCCTGAGGACTGAGCACCCAGCACCCTGAGTACTGAGCACCCAGCACCCTGAGTACTGAGCACCCAGCATCCTGAGTACTGAGCACCGATCACCCTGAGCACTGAGCATCCAGCACCCCGAGCACTGAGCACCCAGCACCCTGAGTACTGAGCACCCTGAGTACTGAGCACCCAGCACCCCGAGCACTGAGCACCCAACACCCTGAGTACTGAGCACCCTGAGTGCTGAGCACCCAGCACCCTGAGTACTGAGCACCCAGCACCCTGAGCACTGAGCACCCAGCACCCGAGTACTGAGCACCCAGCACCCTGAGTACTTAGCACCCAGCACCTGAGCACTGAGCACCCAGCACCCTGAGTTCTGAGCACCGAGCACCCTGAGTACTGAGCACCCAGCACCCTGAGTACTGAGCACCGAGCACCCCGAGTACTGAGTACCCAGCACCCTGAGCACTGAGCACCCAGCACCCCGAGCACTGAGCACCCAGCACCCTGAGTACTGAGCACCGAGCACCCTGAGCACTGAGCACCCAGCACCCTGAGCACTGAGCACCCAGCACCCTGAGTACTGAGCACCCAGCACCATGAGTACTGAGCACACAGCACCCTGAGCACTGAGCACCCAGCAACCTGAGTACTGAGCACCCAGCACCCTGAGCACTGAGCACCCAGCACCCTGAGTACTGAGCACCGAGCACCCCGAGCACTGAGCACCCAGCACCCTGAGTACTGAGCACCCAGCACCAAAAGTACTGAGCACCGAGCATCCTGAGCAATGAGCACCGAGCACCCCGAGCACTGAGCACCCAGCACCCTGAGTACTGAGCACCCAGCACCAAGAGTACTGAGCAGCGAGCACCCCGAGCACTGAGCACCCAGCACCCTGTGTAATGAGCACCCAGCACCCTGAGTACTGAGCACCGAGCACCCCGAGTACTGAGCACCCAGCACCCTGAGCACTCAGCACCCAGCACACCGAGCACTGAGCACCCAGCACCCTGAGTACTGAGCTCCCAGCACCCCGAGCCCTGAACACCCAGCGCCCCGAGCACTGAGCATCCAGCACCCCGAGCACTGAGCACCCAGCACCCTGAGTACTGAGCACCCAGCATCCTGAGTACTGAGCACCGATCACCCTGAGCACTGAGCATCCAGCACCCCGAGCACTGAGCACCCAGCACCCTGAGTACTGAGCACCCTGAGTACTGAGCACCCAGCACCCCGAGCACTGAGCACCCAGCACCCTGAGTACTGAGCACCCTGAGTGCTGAGCACACAGCACCCTGAGTACTGAGCACCCAGCACCCTGAGCACTGAGCACCCAGCACCCTGAGTACTGAGCACCCAGCACCCTGAGTACTTAGCACCCAGCACCTGAGCACTGAGCACCCAGCACCCTGAGTTCTGAGCACCGAGCACCCTGAGTACTGAGCACCCAGCACCCTGAGTACTGAGCACCCAGCACCCTGAGTACTGAGCACCGAGCACCCCGAGTACTGAGCACCCAGCACCCCGAGTACTGAGCACCCAGCACCCTGAGCACTCAGCACCCAGCACACCGAGCACTGAGCACCCAGCACCCTGAGTACTGAGCTCCCAGCACCCCGAGCCCTGAGCACCCAGCACCCCGAGCACTGAGCACCCAGCACCCCGAGCACTGAGCACCCAGCACCGGTAGCACTGAGCACCCAGCACCCCGAGCACTATGCACCCAGCACCCTGACCACTGAGCACCCAGCACCCTGAGCACTGAGCACAAAGCACGCTGAGTACTGAGCACTGAACACCCTGAGCACTGAGCACAAAGCACTCTGAGTACTGAGCACTGAGCACCCTGAGTACTGAGCACTGAGCACCGAGCACCCTGAGGACTGAGCACCCTGAGGACTGAGCACCCAGCACCCTGAGTACTGAGCACCCAGCACCCAGAGCACTGAGCACCGAGCACCCTGAGTACTGAACACCCAGCAACCTGAGCACTGAGCACTCAGCACCCTGAGCACTGAGCACTGAGCACCCAGCACCCCGAGCACTGAGCACCCAGCACCCTGAGTACTGAGCTCCCAACACTCTAAGCACTGAGCACCCAGGACGCTGAGTACTGAGCACTGAGCACCCAGCACCCTGAGTACTGAGCACCCAGCACCCTGAGTACTGAGCACCCAGCACCCCGAGCACTGAGCACTGAGCAACCTGAGTACTGAGCACTGAGCACCCTTAGTACTGAGCACCGAGCACCCTGAGTACTGAGCACCCAGCACCCTGAGCACTGAGCACGGAGCACCCCGAGGACTGAGCACCCAGCACCGTGAGCACTGAGAACCCAGCACCTTGAGTACTGAGCACCGAGCACCCCGAGCACTGAGCACCCAGCACCCTGAGTAATGAGCACCCACCAACCCGAGCACAGAGCACCCAGCACCCTGAGTACTGAACAACCAGCACCGTGAGTACTGAGCACTGAGCACCCTGAGCACTGAGCACCCAGCACCCTGAGTACTGAGCACCCAGCAACCTGAGTACTGAGCACTCAGCAACCTGAGTACTGAGCACCCAGCACCCTGAGCACTGAGTACCCTGAGGACTGAGCACCCAGCACCCTGAGTACTGAGCACCCAGCACCCTGAGTACTGAGCACTGAGCACCCTGAGCACTGAGCACCCAGCACACTGAGTACTGAGCACCCAGCAACCTGAGTACTGAGCACTCAGCAACCTGAGTACTGAGCACCGAGCACCCCGAGCACTGAGCACCCAGCACCCTGAGCACTGAGCACCCTGAGGACTGAGCACCCAGCACCCTGAGTACTGAGCACCTAGCACCCTGAGTACTGAGCACCCAGCATCCTGAGTACTGAGCACCGATCACCCTGAGCACTGAGCATCCAGCACCCCGAGCACTGAGCACCCAGCACCCTGAGTACTGAGCACCCTGAGTACTGAGCACCCAGCACCCCGAGCACTGAGCACCCAGCACCCTGAGTACTGAGCACCCTGAGTGCTGAGCACCCAGCACCCTGAGTACTGAGCACCCAGCACCCTGAGCACTGAGCACCCAGCAACCTGAGTACTGAGCACCCAGCACCCTGAGTACTGAGCACTGAGCACCCTGAGCACTGAGCACCCAGCACCCTGAGTTCTGAGCACCGAGCACCCTGAGTACTGAGCACGCAGCACCCTGAGTACTGAGCACCCAGCACCCTGAGTACTGAGCACCGAGCACCCCGAGTACTGAGTACCCAGCACCCTGAGCACTGAGCACCCAGCACCCCGAGCACTGAGCACCCAGCACCCTGAGTACTGAGCACCGAGCACCCTGAGCACTGAGCACCCAGCACCCTGAGCACTGAGCACCCAGCACCCTGAGTACTGAGCACCCAGCACCATGAGTACTGAGCACACAGCACCCTGAGCACTGAGCACCCAGCAACCTGAGTACTGAGCACCCAGCACCCTGAGCACTGAGCACCCAGCACCCTGAGTACTGAGCACCGAGCACCCCGAGCACTGAGCACCCAGCACCCTGAGTACTGAGCACCCAGCACCAAAATACTGAGCACCGAGCATCCTGAGCACTGAGCACCGAGCACCCCGAGCACTGAGCACCCAGCACCCTGAGTACTGAGCACCCAGCACCAAGAGTACTGAGCAGCGAGCACCCCGAGCACTGAGCACCCAGCACCCTGTGTAATGAGCACCCAGCACCCTGAGTACTGAGCACCGAGCACCCCGAGTACTGAGCACCCAGCACCCTGAGCACTCAGCACCCAGCACACCGAGCACTGAGCACCCAGCACCCTGAGTACTGAGCTCCCAGCACCCCAAGCCCTGAGCACCCAGCGCCCCGAGCACTGAGCACCCAGCACCCCGAGCACTGAGCACCCAGCACCCTGAGAACTGAGCACACAGCACCCCGAGTACTGAGCACCCAGCAACCTGAGCACCGAGCACCCAGCACCCCGAGCACTGAGCACCCAGCACCCTGAGCACTGAACACCCAGCACCCTGAGTACTGAGCACCGAGCACCCCGAGTACTGAGCACCCAGCACCCCGAGCACTGAGCACCGAGCACCCCGAGCACTGAGCACCCAGCACCCTGAGCAATGAGCACCCAGCACCCCGAGCACTGAGCACCCAGCACCCCGAGCACTGAGCACCCAGCACCCCGAGCACTGAGCACCCAGCACCCCGAGCACTATGCACCCAGCACCCCGAGTACTCAGCACCCAGCACCCTGAGCACTGAGCACCCAGCACCCTGAGCACTGAGCACAAAGCACGCTGAGTACTGAGCACTGAACACCCTGAGCACTGAGCACAAAGCACTCTGACTACTGAGCACTGAGCACCCTGAGTACTGAGCACTGAGCACCGAGCACCCTGAGTACTGAGCACCCTGAGGACTGAGCACCCAGCACCCTGAGTACTGAGCACCCAGCACCCAGAGCACTGAGCACCGAGCACCCTGAGTACTGAACACCCAGCACCCTGAGCACTGAGCACTGAGCACTCAGCACCCTGAGCACTGAGCACTGAGCACCCAGCACCCCGAGCACTGAGCACCCAGCACCCTGAGCACCCAGCACCGTGAACACTGAGCACCCTGAGCACTGAGCACCCTGAGCACTGAGCACTGAGCACCCAGCACCCCGAGTACTCAGCACCCAGCACCCTGAGCACTGAGCACCCAGCACCCTGAGCACTGAGCACAAAGCACGCTGAGTACTGAGCACTGAACACCCTGAGCACTGAGCACAAAGCACTCTGAGTACTGAGCACTGAGCACCCTGAGTACTGAGCACTGAGCACCGAGCACCCTGAGTACTGAGCACCCTGAGGACTGAGCACCCAGCACCCTGAGTACTGAGCACCCAGCACCCAGAGCACTGAGCACCGAGCACCCTGAGTACTGAACACCCAGCACCCTGAGCACTGAGCACTGAGCACTCAGCACCCTGAGCACTGAGCACTGAGCACCCAGCACCCCGAGCACTGAGCACCCAGCACCCTGAGCACCCAGCACCGTGAACACTGAGCACCCTGAGCACTGAGCACCCTGAGCACTGAGCACTGAGCACCCAGCACCCTGAGTACTGAGCTCCCAACACTCTAAGCACTGAGCACCCAGCACGCTGAGTACTGAGCACTGAGCACCCAGCACCCTGAGTACTGAGCACCCAGCACCCTGAGTACTGAGCACCCAGCACCCCGAGCACTGAGCACTGAGCAACCTGAGTACTGAGCACTGAGCACCCTTAGTACTGAGCACCGAGCACCCTGAGTACTGAGCACCCAGCACCCTGAGCACTGAGCACGGAGCACCCCGAGGACTGAGCACCCAGCACCGTGAGCACTGAGAACCCAGCACCTTGAGTACTGAGCACCGAGCACCCCGAGCACTGAGCACCCAGCACCCTGAGTAATGAGCACCCACCAACCCGAGCACAGAGCACCCAGCACACTGAGTACTGAGCACCCAGCACCCTGAGTACTGAGCACTGAGCACCCTGAGCACTGAGCACCCAGCACCCTGAGTACTGAGCACCCAGCAACCTGAGTACTGAGCACTCAGCAACCTGAGTACTGAGCACCCAGCACCCTGAGCACTGAGCACCCTGAGGACTGAGCACCCAGCACCCTGAGTACTGAGCACCCAGCACCCTGAGTACTGAGCACTGAGCACCCTGAGCACTGAGCACCCAGCACCCTGAGTACTGAGCACCCAGCAACCTGAGTACTGAGCACTCAGCAACCTGAGTACTGAGCACCGAGCACCCCGAGCACTGAGCACCCAGCACCCTGAGCACTGAGCACCCTGAGGACTGAGCACCCAGCACCCTGAGTACTGAGCACCCAGCACCCTGAGTACTGAGCACCCAGCATCCTGAGTACTGAGCACCGATCACCCTGAGCACTGAGCATCCAGCACCCTGAGCACTGAGCACCCAGCACCCTGAGTACTGAGCACCCTGAGTACTGAGCACCCAGCACCCCGAGCACTGAGCACCCAGCACCCTGAGTACTGAGCACCCTGAGTGCTGAGCACCCAGCACCCTGAGTACTGAGCACCCAGCACCCTGAGCACTGAGCACCCAGCACCCTGAGTCCTGAGCACCCAGCACCCTGAGTACTTAGCACCCAGCACCTGAGCACTGAGCACCCAGCACCCTGAGTTCTGAGCACCGAGCACCCTGAGTACTGAGCACCCAGCACCCTGAGTACTGAGCACCCAGCACCCTGAGTACTGAGCACCGAGCACCCCGAGTACTGAGCACCCAGCACCCCGAGCACTGAGCACCCGGCACCCCGAGCACTGAGCACCCAGCACCCTGAGTACTGAGCACCCAGCACCCTGAGTACTGAGCACTGAGCACCCTGAGCACTGAGCACCCAGCACCCTGAGTACTGAGCACCCAGCAACCTGAGTACTGAGCACTCAGCAACCTGAGTACTGAGCACCGAGCACCCCGAGCACTGAGCACCCAGCACCCTGAGCACTGAGCACCCTGAGGACTGAGCACCCAGCACCCTGAGTACTGAGCACCCAGCACCCTGAGTACTGAGCACCCAGCATCCTGAGTACTGAGCACCGATCACCCTGAGCACTGAGCATCCAGCACCCCGAGCACTGAGCACCCAGCACCCTGAGTACTGAGCACCCTGAGTACTGAGCACCCAGCACCCCGAGCACTGAGCACCCAACACCCTGAGTACTGAGCACCCTGAGTGCTGAGCACCCAGCACCCTGAGTACTGAGCACCCAGCACCCTGAGCACTGAGCACCCAGCACCCGAGTACTGAGCACCCAGCACCCTGAGTACTTAGCACCCAGCACCTGAGCACTGAGCACCCAGCACCCTGAGTTCTGAGCACCGAGCACCCTGAGTACTGAGCACCCAGCACCCTGAGTACTGAGCACCCAGCACCCTGAGTACTGAGCACCGAGCACCCCGAGTACTGAGTACCCAGCACCCTGAGCACTGAGCACCCAGCACCCCGAGCACTGAGCACCCAGCATCCTGAGTACTGAGCACCGAGCACCCTGAGCACTGAGCACCCAGCACCCTGAGCACTGAGCACCCAGCACCCTGAGTACTGAGCACCCAGCACCATGAGTACTGAGCACACAGCACCCTGAGCACTGAGCACCCAGCAACCTGAGTACTGAGCACTCAGCACCCTGAGCACTGAGCACCCAGCACCCTGAGTACTGAGCACCGAGCACCCCGAGCACTGAGCACCCAGCACCCTGAGTACTGAGCACCCAGCACCAAAAGTACTGAGCACCGAGCATCCTGAGCACTGAGCACCGAGCACCCCGAGCACTGAGCACCCAGCACCCTGAGTACTGAGCACCCAGCACCAAGAGTACTGAGCAGCGAGCACCCCGAGCACTGAGCATCCAGCACCCTGTGTAATGAGCACCCAGCACCCTGAGTACTGAGCACCGAGCACCCCGAGTACTGAGCACCCAGCACCCTGAGCACTCAGCACCCAGCACACCGAGCACTGAGCACCCAGCACCCTGAGTACTGAGCTCCCAGCACCCCGAGCCCTGAGCACCCAGCGCCCCGAGCACTGAGCACCCAGCACCCCGAGCACTGAGCACCCAGCACCCGTAGCACTGAGCACCCAGCACCCCGAGCAATGAGCACCCAGCACCCTGAGTACTGAGCACCCAGCACCCCGAGTACTGAGCACCCAGCAACCTGAGCACCGAGCACCCAGCACCCCGAGCACTGAGCACCCAGCACCCTGAGCACTGAACACCCAGCACCCTGAGTACTGAGCACCGAGCACCCCGAGTACTGAGCACCCAGCACCCCGAGCACTGAGCACCGAGCACCCCGAGCACTGAGCACCCAGCACACTGAGCAATGAGCACCCAGCACCCCGAGCACTGAGCACCTAGCACCCCGAGCACTGAGCACCCAGCACCCCGAGCACTGAGCACCCAGCACCCCGAGCACTATACACCCAGCACCCCGAGTACTCAGCACCCAGCACCCTGAGCACTGAGCACCCAGCACCCTGAGCACTGAGCACAAAGCACGCTGAGTAATGAGCACTGAACACCCTGAGCACTGAGCACAAAGCACTCTGAGTACTGAGCACTGAGCACCCTGAGTACTGAGCACTGAGCACCGAGCACCCTGAGTACTGAGCACCCTGAGGACTGAGCACCCAGCACCCTGAGTACTGAGCACCCAGCACCCAGAGCACTGAGCACCGAGCACCCTGAGTACTGAACACCCAGCACCCTGAGCACTGAGCACTGAGCACCCAGCACCCTGAGCACTGAGCACTGAGCACCCAGCACCCCGAGCACTGAGCACCCAGCACCCTGAGCACCCAGCACCGTGAACACTGAGCACCCTGAGCACTGAGCACCCTGAGCACTGAGCACTGAGCACCCAGCACCCTGAGTACTGAGCTCCCAACACTCTAAGCACTGAGCACCCAGCACGCTGAGTACTGAGCACTGAGCACCCAGCACCCTGAGTACTGAGCACCCAGCACCCTAAGTACTGAGCACCCAGCACCCCGAGCACTGAGCACTGAGCAACCTGAGTACTGAGCACTGAGCACCCTTAGTACTGAGCACCGAGCACCCTGAGTACTGAGCACCCAGCACCCTGAGCACTGAGCACGGAGCACCCCGAGGACTGAGCACCCAGCACCGTGAGCACTGAGAACCCAGCACCTTGAGTACTGAGCACCGAGCACCCCGAGCACTGAGCACCCAGCACCCTGAGTAATGAGCACCCACCAAACCGAGCACAGAGCACCCAGCACCCTGAGTACTGAGCACCCAGCACCCTGAGGACTGAGCACCCAGCACCCTGAGTACTGAGCATTCAGCACCCTGAGTACTGAGCACCCAGCATCCTGAGTACTGAGCACCGATAACCCTGAGCACTGAGCATCCAGCACCCCGAGCACTGAGCACCCAGCACCCTGAGTACTGAGCACCCTGAGTGCTGAGCACCCAGCACCCTGCGTACTGAGCACCCAGCAACCTGAGTACTGAGCACCCAGCACCCTGAGTACTGAGCACCGAGCACCCTGAGTACTGAGCACCGAGCACCCCGAGTACTGAGCACCCAGCATCCTGAGTACTGAGCACCCAGCACCCTGAGTACTGAGCACCGAGCACCCCGAGTACTGAGCACCCAGCACCCTGAGTACTGAGCACCCAGCACCCTGAGTACTGAGCACCGAGCACCACGAGTACTGAGCACCCAGCACCCTGAGCACTGAGCACCCAGCACCCCGAGCACTGAGCACCCAGCACCCTGAGTACTGAGCACCGAGCACCCCGAGCACTGAGTACCCAGCACCCTGAGCACTGAGCACCCAGCACTCTGAGTACTGAGCACCCAGCACACTGAGTACTGAGCACCGAGCACCCCGAGTACTGAGCACACAGCACCCTGAGCACTGAGCACCCAGCACCCCGAGCACTGAGCACCCAACACCCTGAGTACTGAGCACCGAGCACCCCGAGCACTGAGCACCCAGCACCCTGAGCACTGAGCACCCAGCACCCTGAGTACTGAGCACCCAGCACCCTGAGTACTGAGCACCCAGCACCCTGAGCACTGAGCACAAAGCACGCTGAGTACTGAGCACACTGAGTACTGAGCACCGAGGACCCTGAACACTGAGCACCCAGCACCCTGAGCACTGAGCACCCAGCACCCCGAGAATGAGCACCCAGCACCCTGAGTACTGAGAACCGAGCCCCCTGAGTACTGAGCACCCAGCACGCTGAGCACTGAGCAACCAGCACCCCGAGTACTGAGCACCCAGCACCCAGAGCACTGAGCACCCAGCACCCCGAGAATGAGCACCCAGCACCCTGAGTACTGAGCACCCAGCACCCTGAGTACTGAGCACCCAGCACCCCGAGCACTGAGCACCCTGAATACTGAGCACCCAGCACCCTGAGTACTGTGCACTAAGCACCCAGAGGGCTGAGATCCCAGGACCCCGAGCACTGAGTACTGAGCACCCAGCACCCTGAGTACTGATCACCGAGCTCCACGAGCACTGAGCACCCTGAGTACTGAGCACCCAGCACCCTGAGAACTGAGCACCCAGCACCCTGAGCACTGAGCACCCAGCACCCTGAGTACTGAGCACCCAGCACCCCGAGCACTGAGCACCCAGCACCCTGAGTACTGAGCACCGAGCACCCTGAGTACTGAGCAACCAGAGCACTGAGCACCCAGCACCCTGAGTACTGAGCAGCGAGCACCCTGAGTACTGAGCACCCAGCACCCTGAGTACTGAGCACCCAGCACCCTGAGTACTGAGCACCGAGCACCCCGAGTACTGAGCACCCAGCACCCTGAGCACTCAGCACCCAGCACCCCGAGCACTGAGCACCCAGCACCCTGAGTACTGAGCTCCCAGCACCCCGAGCCCTGAGAACCCAGCACCCTGAGTACTGAGCACCCTGAGTACTGAGCACCGATCACCCTGAGCACTGACCACCCAGCACCCTGAGTACTGAGCACCCAATGTACTGAGCACCGAGCACACCGAGCACTGAGCACCCAGCACCCTGAGTACTGAGCACCAAGCACCCTGAGCACTGAGCACCCAGCACCCTGAGTACTGAGCACCGAGCACCCCGAGCACTGAGCACCCAGCGCCCCGAGCACTGAGCACCCAGCACCCCGAGCACTGAGCACCCAGCACCCGTAGCACTGAGGACCCAGCACCCCGAGCAGTGAGCACCCAGCACCCTGAGCACTGAGCACCCAGCACCCCGAGTACTGAGCACCCAGCAACCTGAGCACCGAGCACCCAGCACCCCGAGCACTGAGCACCCAGCACCCTGAGCACTGAACACCCAACACCCTGAGTACTGAGCACCGAGCACCCCGAGTACTGAGCACCCAGCACCCCGAGCACTGAGCACCGAGCACCCCGAGCACTGAGCACCCAGCACCCCGAGCACTGAGCACCCAGCACCCCGAGCACTGAGCACCCAGCACCCCGAGCACTGAGGACCCAGCACCCCGAGCACTGAGCACCCAGCACCCCGAGCACTGAGCACCCAGCACCCCGAGCACTGAGCACCCAGCACCCCGAGTACTCAGCACCCAGCACCCTGAGCACTGAGCACCCAGCACCCTGAGCACTGAGCACAAAGCACGCTGAGTACTGAGCACTGAACACCCTGAGCACTGAGCACAAAGCACTCTGAGTACTGAGCACTGAGCACCCTGAGTACTGAGCACTGAGCACCGAGCACCCTGAGTACTGAGCACCCTGAGGACTGAGCACCCAGCACCCTGAGTACTGAGCACCCAGCACCCAGAGCACTGAGCACCGAGCACCCTGAGTACTGAACACCCAGCACCCTGAGCACTGAGCACTGAGCACCCAGCACCCTGAGCACTGAGCACTGAGCACCCAGCACCCCGAGCACTGAGCACCCAGCACCCTGAGCACCCAGCACCGTGAACACTGAGCACCCTGAGCACTGAGCACACTGAGCACTGAGCACTGAGCACCCAGCACCCTGAGTACTGAGCACCCAACACTCTAAGCACTGAGCACCCAGCACGCTGAGTACTGAGCACTGAGCACACAGCACCCTGAGTACTGAGCACCCAGCACCCCGAGCACTGAGCACCCAGTGCCCCGAGCACTGAGCACCCAGCACCCCGAGCACTGAGCACTGAGCACACTGAGCACTGAGCACCCAGCACCCCGAGTACTGGGCACTGAGCACCCTGAGTACTGAGCACCCAGCACCCCGAGTACTGAGCACTGAGCACCGTGAGTACTGAGCATCCAGCACCCTGAACACTGAGCACTGAGCACACTGAGCACTGAGCACCTAGCACCCCGAGTACTGAGCACTGAGCACCCTGAGTACTGATCACCCAGCACCCTGAGCACTGAGCACGGAGCACCCCGAGGACTGAGCACCCAGCACCCTGAGCACTGAGCACCCAGCACATTGAGTACTGAGCACCGAGCACCCCGAGCACTGAGCACCCAGCACCCTGAGTACTGAGCACCCAGCACCCTGAGCACTGAGCACCCACACCCTGAGCACTGAGCACCCAGCACCCCGAGCACTGAGCACCCAGCACCCTGAGTACTGAGCACCCAACACCCAGAGTACTGAGCACCCAGCACCCTGAGAACTGAGCACCCTGCACCCTGAGTACTGAGCACCCAGCACCCTGAGTACTGAGCACCCAGCACCCTGAGCACTGAGCACTGAGCACCCAGCACCCTGAGCACTGAGAACTGACCACCCAGCACCCCGAGCACTGAGCACCCAGCACCCCGAGCACTGACCACCCAGCACCCTGAGCACTGAGCACCCAGCACCCCGAGAATGAGCACCCAGCCCCCTGAGTACTGAGCACCCAGCACCATGAGTACTGAGCACCCAGCACCCTGAGTACTGAGCACTCAGCACCCTGAGTTCTGAGCACCGAGCAACCCGAGCACTGAGCACCCAGCACACTGAGCACTGAGCACCCAGCACCCCGAGCACTGAGCACCCAGCACCCCGAGCACTGAGCACCCAGCACCCTGAGCACTGAGCACCCAGCACCCTGAGCACTGAGCACCCAGCACCCCGAGTACTGAGCACCCAGCACCCTGAGCACTGAGCACCCAGCACCCCGAGTACTGAGCACCCAGCACCCCGAGTACTGAGCACCGAGCACCCCGAGCACTGAGCACCCAGCACCCTGAGTACTGAGCACCCAGCACCCTGAGTACTGAGCACCCCGAGTAGTGAGAACCCAGCACCCCGATCACTGAGCACCCAGCACCCTGAGTACTGAGAACAGATCACCCTGAGTACTGAGCACCCAGCACCCTGAATACTGAGCCCCCAGCACCCTGAGTACTGAGCACCCAGCACACCGAGCACTGAGCACCCAGCAACCCGAGAATGAGCACCCAGCACCCTGAGTACTGAGAACCGAGCACCCTGAGTACTGAGAACCCAGCACCCTGAGTACTGAGCACCCAGCACCCTGAGCACTGAGCACCCAGCAGCCCGAGCACTGAGCACCCAGCATCCTGAGCACTGAGTACTGAGCACCCAGCACCCTGAGCACTGAGCACCCAGCACCCTGAGCACTGAGCACCCAGCACCCTGATTACTGAGCACCCAGCACCCCAAGCACTGAGCACCGAGCACCCTGAGTACTGAGCACCCAGCACGCTGAGCACATAGCACCCAGCACCCCGAATACTGAGCACCCAGCACCCTGAGCACTGAGCACCCAGCAGCCCGAGCACTGAGCACCCAGCATCCTGAGCACTGAGTACTGAGCACCCAGCACCCTGAGCACTGAGCACCCAGCACCCTGAGCACTGAGCACCCAGCACCCTGAGTACTGAGCACCCAGCACCCCTAGCACTGAGCACCCAGCACCCTGAGCACTGAGCACCCAGCACCCTGAGTACTGAGCATCAAGCACGCTGAGCACTGAGCACCCAGCACCCTGAGCACTGAGCACCCAGCACCCTGAGCACTGAGCACCCAGCACCCTGAGTCCTGAGCACCGAGCACCCCGAGCACTGAGCACCGGGTACCCCGAGCACTGAGCACCCAGCAACCTGAGTACTGAGCACCCAGCACCCTGAGTACTGAGCACTGAGCACTGAGCACCCTGAGCACTGAGCACCCAGCACCCTGAGCACTGAGCACCCAGCATCCTGAGCACTGAGTACTGAGCACCCAGCACCCTGAGCACTGAGCAGCCAGCACCCTGAGCACTGAGCACCCAGCACCCTGAGTATTGAGCACCCAGCACCCCAAACACTGAGCAGCGAGCACCCTGAGAACTGAGCACCGAGCACCCTGAGTACTGAGCACCCAGCACCATGAGTACTGAGCCCCGAGCACCCAGAGTACTGAGCACCGAGCACCCTGAGCACTGAGCACCCAGCACCCTGAGTACTGAGCACCAAGCACCCTGAGTACTGAGCACCCAGCACCCTGAGAACTGAGCAACGAGCACCCTGAGTACTGAGCACCCAGCACCCCGAGAATGAGCACCCAGCACCATGAGTATTGAGCACCGAGCACCCTGAGCACTGAGCACCCAGCACCCTGAATACTGAGCACCAAGCACCCTGAGCACTGAGCACCCAGCACCCCGAGCACTGAGCACCCAGCACCCTGAGCACTGAGCACCCGGCACCCTGAGCACTGAGCACCCAGCACCCCGAGTACTGAGCACCCAGCACCCCGAGTACTGAGCGCCGAGCACCCCGAGAACTGAGCACACAGCACCCTGAGTACTGAGCACCCAGCACCCTGAGTACTGAGCACCCCGAGTACTGAGAACCCAGCACCCCGATCACTGAGCACCCAGCACCCTGAGTACTGAGAACAGATCACCCTGAGTACTGAGCACCCAGCACCCTGAGTACTGAGCCCCCAGCACCCTGAGTACTGAGCACCCAGCACCCCGAGCACTGAGCACCCAGCACCCCGAGAATGAGCACCCAGCACCCTGAGTACTGAGAACCGAGCATCCTGAGTACTGAGCACCCAGCACCCTGAGTACTGAGCCCCCAGCACCCTGAGTACTGAGCACCCAGCACCCCGAGCACTGAGTACCCAGCACCCCGAGAATGAGCACCCAGCACCCTGAGTACTGAGCACCCAGCACCCCGAGCACGGAGCACCCAGGACCCCGAGCACTGAGTACTGAGCACTCAGCACCCTGAGTACTGAGCACCGAGCTCCCCGAGCACTGAGCACCCAGCACCCTGAGCACTGAGCACCCAGCACCCTGAGCACTGAGCACCCAGCACCCTGAGTCCTGAGCACCCAGCACGCTGAGTACTGAGCACCCAGCACCCCGAGCACTGAGCATCCAGCACCCTGAGTACTGAGCACTGAGCACCCAGCGCCCCGAGCACTGAGCACCCAGCACCCTGTGTACTGAGCACTGAGCACCCTGAGTACTAAGCACCCAGCACCCTGAGTACTGAGCACCCATGACCCTGAGCACTGAGCACCGAGCACCCCGAGCACTGAGCACCCAGCACCCTGAGCACTCACCACCCATCACCCCGATCACTGAGCACCCAGCACCCTGAGCACTGACCACCCAGCACCCTGAGCACTGAGCACCCAGCACCCAGAGCACTGAGCACCCAGCACCCTGAGTACTGAGAACCCAGCACACTGAGTACTGAGCACCCAGCACCCTGAGCACTGAGCACCCAGCAGCCCGAGCACTGAGCACCCAGCACCCCGAGAATGAGCACCCAGCACCATGAGTACTGAGCCCCGAGCACCCAGAGTACTGAGCACCGAGAACCCTGAGCACTGAGCACCCAGCACCCTGAGAACTGAGCACCGAGCACCCTGAGTACTGAGCACCCAGCACCCAGAGAATGAGCACCCAGCACCATGAGTTCTGAGCACCGAGCACCCTGAGCACTGAGCACCCAGCACCCTGAGTACTGAGCACCAAGCACCCTGAGTACTGAGCACCCAGCACCCTGAGTACTGAGCACCCAGCACCCTGAGTTCTGAGCACCCAGCTCCCTGAGCACTGAGCAAACTGAGTACTGAGCAACCAGCACCCTGAGCACTGAGCACCCAGCACCCCGAGCACTGAGCACCCAGCACCCCGAGCACTGAGCACTGAGCACCCTGAGCACTGAGGACCCAGCACCCCGAGCACTAAGCACCCAGCACCCTGAGTACTGAGCACCCAGCACCCTGAGCACTGAGCACACTGAGTACTGAGCAACCAGCACCCTGAGCACTGAGCACCCAGCACCCCGAGCACTGAGCACCCAGCACGCTGAGTACTGAGCACTGAGCACCCAGCACCCTGAGTACTGAGCACCCAGCACCCTGAGTACTGAGCACCCAGCACCCCGAGCACTGAGCACTGAGCACCCTGAGTACTGAGCACTGAGCACCCTTAGTACTGAGCACCGAGCACCCTGAGTACTGAGCACCCAGCACCCTGAGCACTGAGCACGGAGCACCCCGAGGACTGAGCACCCAGCACCGTGAGAACTGAGCACCCAGCACCTTGAGTACTGAGCACCGAGCACCCCGAGCAATGAGCACCAAGCACCCTGAGTACTGAGCACCCAGCACCCCGAGCACTGAGCACCCAGCACCCTGAGTACTGAGCACCCAGCACACTGAGTACTGAGCACTGAGCACCCTGAGCACTGAGCACCAAACACCCCGAGCACTGAGCACCCAGCACCCTGAGTACTGAGCACCCAGCACCCTGAGTACTGAGCACCCAGCATCCTGAGTACTGAGCACCCTGAGGACTGAGCACCCAGCACCCTGAGTACTGAGTACCCAGCACCCTGAGTACTGAGCACCCAGCATCCTGAGTACTGAGCACCGATCAACCTGAGCACTGAGCATCCAGCACCCTGAGCACTGAGCACCCTGAGGACTGAGCACCCAGCAACCTGAGTACTGAGCACCCAGCATCCTGAGTACTGAGCACCGATCACCCTGAGCACTCAGCATCCAGCACCCCGAGCACTGAGCACCCAGCACCCTGAGTACTGAGCACCCTGAGTACTGAGCACCCAGCACCCCTAGCACTGAGCACCCAGCACCCTGAGTACTGAGCACCCTGAGTGCTGAGCACCCAGCACCCTGAGTACTGAGCAGCCAGCACCCTGAGCACTGAGCACCCAGCACCCTGAGTACTGAGCACCCAGCACCCTGAGAACTTAGCACCCAGCAAATGAGCACTGAGCACCCAGCACCCTGAGTACTGAGCACCGAGCACCCTGAGTACTGAGCACCCAGCACCCTGAGTACTGAGCACCGAGCACCCCGAGTACTGAGCACCCAGCACCCTGAGAACTGAGCACCCAGCACCCTGAGCACTGAGCACCCAGCACCCTGAGTACTGAGCACCGAGCACCCCGAGCACTGAGCACCCAGCACCCTGAGCACTGAGCACCCAGCACCCTGAGTACAGAGCATCCAGCACCCTGAGTACTGAGCACACAGCACCCTGAGCACTGAGCACCCAGCACCCTGAGTACTGAGCACCCACCACCCTGAGTACTGAGCACCCAGCACCCTGAGTACTGAGCACCCAGCACCCTGAGTACTGAGCACCCAGCACCCTGAGTACTGAGCACCGAGCACCCCGAGTACTGAGCACCCAGCACCCCGAGGACTGAGCACCCAGCACCCTGAGCACTGAGCACCCAGCACACTGAGTCCTGAGTACTGAGCACCCTGAGTACTGAGCACCCAGCATCCAGAGCACTGAGCACCCAGCACCCTGAGTACTGAGCACCGAGCACCCTAGGCATTGAGCACCCAGCACCCTGAGTACTGAGCACCCAGCACCAAATGTACTGAGCACCGAGCATCCTGAGCACTGAGCACCGAGAACCCCGAGCACTGAGCAACCAGCACCCTGAGTACTGAGCACCCAGCACCAAGAGTACTGAGCAGCGAGCACCCCGAGCACTGAGCACCCAGCACATTGAGTAATGAGCACCCAGCACCACGAGTACTGAGCACCCAGCACCAAAAGTACTGAGCACCGAGCATCCTGAGCACTGAGCACCCAGCACCCCGAGAATGAGCACCCAGCCCCCTGAGTACTGAGCACCCATGACCCTGAGCACTGAGCACCGAGCACCCCGAGCACTGAGCACCCAGCACCCTGAGCACTGAGCACCCAGCACCCAGAGCACTGAGCACCCAGCACTCTGAGCACTGAGCACCCAGCACCCTGAGTACTGAGCACCCAGCACCCTGAGTATTGAGCACCCAGACCACGAGCACTGAGCACCCAGCACCCCTAGCACTGTGCACCCAGCACCCTGAGTACTGAGAACCCAGCACCCTGAGTACTGAGCACCCAGCACCCTGAGCACTGAGCACCCAGCAGCCCGAGCACTGAGCACCCAGCATCCTGAGCACTGAGTACTGAGCACCCAGCACCCTGAGCACTGAGCACCCAGCACCCTGAGCACTGAGCACCCAGCACCCTGAGTACTGAGCACCCAGCACCCCAAGCACTGAGCACCGAGCACCCTGAGTACTGAGCACCCAGCACGCTGAGCACTGAGCACCCAGCACCCCGAATACTGAGCACCCAGCACCCTGAGTACTGAGCACCCAGCACCCTGAGTACTGAGCACCCAGGACCCCTAGCACTGAGCACCCAGCACCCCGAGCACTGAGCACCCAGCACCCCGAGAATGAGCACCCAGCACCCTGAGTACTGAGAACCGAGCACCCTGAGTACTGAGCACCCAGCACCCAGAGTACTGAGCCCCCAGCACCCTGAGTCCTGAGCACCGAGCACCCCGAGCACTGAGCACCGGGTACCCCGAGCACTGAGCACCCAGCAACCTGAGTACTGAGCACCCAGCACCCTGAGTACTGAGCACTGAGCACCCTGAGCACTGAGCACCCAGCACCCTGAGCACTGAGCAACCAGCATCCTGAGCACTGAGTACTGAGCACCCAGCACCCTGAGCACTGAGCAGCCAGCACCCTGAGCACTGATCACCCAGCACCCTGAGTATTGAGCACCCAGCACCCCAAACACTGAGCAGCGTGCACCCTGAGAACTGAGCACCGAGCACCCTGAGTACTGAGCACCCAGCACCATGAGTACTGAGCCCCGAGCACCCAGAGTACTGAGCACCGAGCACCCTGAGCACTGAGCACCCAGCACCCTGAGTACTGAGCACCAAGCACCCTGAGTACTGAGCACCCATCACCCCGAGAATGAGCACCCAGCACCATGAGTACTGAGCCCCGAGCACCCAGAGTACTGAGCACCGAGCACCCTGAGCACTGAGCACCCAGCACCCTGAGAACTGAGCACCGAGCACCCTGAGTACTGAGCACCCAGCACCCCGAGAATGAGCACCCAGCACCATGAGTACTGAGCACCCAGCACCCTGAGCACTGAGCACTGAGCACCCTGAGCACTGAGGACCCAGCACCCCGAGCACTGAGCACCCAGCACCCTGAGTACTGAGCACCCAGCACCCTGAGCACTGAGCACACTGAGTACTGAGCAACAAGCACCCTGAGCACTGAGCACCCAGCACCCGAGCACTGAGCACCCAGCACCCTGAGCACTGAGCACCCAGCACCCTGAGCACTGAGCACCCAGCACCCCGAGTACTGAGCACCCAGCACCCCGAGTACTGAGCACCGAGCACCCCGAGCACTGAGCACCCAGCACCCTGAGTACTGAGCAACAAGCACCATGAGTACTGAGCACACAGCACCCTGAGCACTGAGCACCCAGCAACCTGAGTACTGAGCACCCAGCACCCTGAGTACTGAGCACCCTGCAACCTGAGCACTGAGCACCCAGCACCCTGAGTACTGAGCACCGAGCACCCCTAGCACTGAGCACCCAGCACCCTGAGTACTGAGCACCCAGCACCCTGAGAACTTAGCACCCAGCAAATGAGCACTGAGCACCCAGCACCCTGAGTACTGAGCACCGAGCACCCTGAGTACTGAGCACCCAGCACCCTGAGTACTGAGCACCGAGCACCCCGAGTACTGAGCACCCAGCACCCTGAGAACTGAGCACCCAGCACCCTGAGCACTGAGCACCCAGCACCCTGAGTACTGAGCACCGAGCACCCCGAGCACTGAGCACCCAGCACCCTGAGCACTGAGCACCCAGCACCCTGAGTACAGAGCATCCAGCACCCTGAGTACTGAGCACACAGCACCCTGAGCACTGAGCACCCAGCACCCTGAGTACTGAGCACCCACCACCCTGAGTACTGAGCACCCAGCACCCTGAGTACTGAGCACCCAGCACCCTGAGTACTGAGCACCCAGCACCCTGAGTACTGAGCACCGAGCACCCCGAGTACTGAGCACCCAGCACCCCGAGGACTGAGCACCCAGCACCCTGAGCACTGAGCACCCAGCACACTGAGTCCTGAGTACTGAGCACCCTGAGTACTGAGCACCCAGCATCCAGAGCACTGAGCACCCAGCACCCTGAGTACTGAGCACCGAGCACCCTAGGCATTGAGCACCCAGCACCCTGAGTACTGAGCACCCAGCACCAAATGTACTGAGCACCGAGCATCCTGAGCACTGAGCACCGAGAACCCCGAGCACTGAGCAACCAGCACCCTGAGTACTGAGCACCCAGCACCAAGAGTACTGAGCAGCGAGCACCCCGAGCACTGAGCACCCAGCACATTGAGTAATGAGCACCCAGCACCACGAGTACTGAGCACCCAGCACCAAAAGTACTGAGCACCGAGCATCCTGAGCACTGAGCACCCAGCACCCCGAGAATGAGCACCCAGCCCCCTGAGTACTGAGCACCCATGACCCTGAGCACTGAGCACCGAGCACCCCGAGCACTGAGCACCCAGCACCCTGAGCACTGAGCACCCAGCACCCAGAGCACTGAGCACCCAGCACTCTGAGCACTGAGCACCCAGCACCCTGAGTACTGAGCACCCAGCACCCTGAGTACTGAGCACCCAGACCACGAGCACTGAGCACCCAGCACCCCTAGCACTGTGCACCCAGCACCCTGAGTACTGAGAACCCAGCACCCTGAGTACTGAGCACCCAGCACCCTGAGCACTGAGCACCCAGCAGCCCGAGCACTGAGCACCCAGCATCCTGAGCACTGAGTACTGAGCACCCAGCACCCTGAGCACTGAGCACCCAGCACCCTGAGCACTGAGCACCCAGCACCCTGAGTACTGAGCACCCAGCACCCCAAGCACTGAGCACCGAGCACCCTGAGTACTGAGCACCCAGCACGCTGAGCACGGAGCACCCAGCACCCCGAATACTGAGCACCCAGCACCCTGAGTACTGAGCACCCAGCACCCTGAGTACTGAGCACCCAGGACCCCTAGCACTGAGCACCCAGCACCCCGAGCACTGAGCACCCAGCACCCCGAGAATGAGCACCCAGCACCCTGAGTACTGAGAACCGAGCACCCTGAGTACTGAGCACCCAGCACCCAGAGTACTGAGCCCCCAGCACCCTGAGTCCTGAGCACCGAGCACCCCGAGCACTGAGCACCGGGTACCCCGAGCACTGAGCACCCAGCAACCTGAGTACTGAGCACCCAGCACCCTGAGTACTGAGCACTGAGCACCCTGAGCACTGAGCACCCAGCACCCTGAGCACTGAGCAACCAGCATCCTGAGCACTGAGTACTGAGCACCCAGCACCCTGAGCACTGAGCAGCCAGCACCCTGAGCACTGATCACCCAGCACCCTGAGTATTGAGCACCCAGCACCCCAAACACTGAGCAGCGTGCACCCTGAGAACTGAGCACCGAGCACCCTGAGTACTGAGCACCCAGCACCATGAGTACTGAGCCCCGAGCACCCAGAGTACTGAGCACCGAGCACCCTGAGCACTGAGCACCCAGCACCCTGAGTACTGAGCACCAAGCACCCTGAGTACTGAGCACCCATCACCCCGAGAATGAGCACCCAGCACCATGAGTACTGAGCCCCGAGCACCCAGAGTACTGAGCACCGAGCACCCTGAGCACTGAGCACCCAGCACCCTGAGAACTGAGCACCGAGCACCCTGAGTACTGAGCACCCAGCACCCCGAGAATGAGCACCCAGCACCATGAGTACTGAGCACCGAGCACCCTGAGCACTGAGCACCCAGCACCCTGAGTACTGAGCACCAAGCACCCTGAGTACTGAGCACCCATCACCCCGAGAATGAGCACCCAGCACCATGAGTACTGAGCCCCGAGCACCCAGAGTACTGAGCACCGAGCACCCTGAGCACTGAGCACCCAGCACCCCGAGCACTGAGCACTGAGCACCCTGAGCACTGAGGACCCAGCACCCCGAGCACTGAGCACCCAGCACCCTGAGTACTGAGCACCCAGCACCCTGAGCACTGAGCACACTGAGTACTGAGCAACAAGCACCCTGAGCACTGAGCACCCAGCACCCGAGCACTGAGCACCCAGCACCCTGAGCACTGAGCACCCAGCACCCTGAGCACTGAGCACCCAGCACCCCGAGTACTGAGCACCCAGCACCCCGAGTACTGAGCACCGAGCACCCCGAGCACTGAGCACCCAGCACCCTGAGTACTGAGCAACAAGCACCATGAGTACTGAGCACACAGCACCCTGAGCACTGAGCACCCAGCAACCTGAGTACTGAGCACCCAGCACCCTGAGTACTGAGCACCCTGCAACCTGAGCACTGAGCACCCAGCACCCTGAGTACTGAGCACCGAGCACCCCTAGCACTGAGCACCCAGCACCCTGAGTACTGAGCACCCAGCACCCTGAGAACTTAGCACCCAGCAAATGAGCACTGAGCACCCAGCACCCTGAGTACTGAGCACCGAGCACCCTGAGTACTGAGCACCCAGCACCCTGAGTACTGAGCACCGAGCACCCCGAGTACTGAGCACCCAGCACCCTGAGAACTGAGCACCCAGCACCCTGAGCACTGAGCACCCAGCACCCTGAGTACTGAGCACCGAGCACCCCGAGCACTGAGCACCCAGCACCCTGAGCACTGAGCACCCAGCACCCTGAGTACAGAGCATCCAGCACCCTGAGTACTGAGCACACAGCACCCTGAGCACTGAGCACCCAGCACCCTGAGTACTGAGCACCCACCACCCTGAGTACTGAGCACCCAGCACCCTGAGTACTGAGCACCCAGCACCCTGAGTACTGAGCACCCAGCACCCTGAGTACTGAGCACCGAGCACCCCGAGTACTGAGCACCCAGCACCCCGAGGACTGAGCACCCAGCACCCTGAGCACTGAGCACCCAGCACACTGAGTCCTGAGTACTGAGCACCCTGAGTACTGAGCACCCAGCATCCAGAGCACTGAGCACCCAGCACCCTGAGTACTGAGCACCGAGCACCCTAGGCATTGAGCACCCAGCACCCTGAGTACTGAGCACCCAGCACCAAATGTACTGAGCACCGAGCATCCTGAGCACTGAGCACCGAGAACCCCGAGCACTGAGCACCCAGCACCCTGAGTACTGAGCACCCAGAACCAAGAGTACTGAGCAGCGAGCACCCCGAGCACTGAGCACCCAGCACATTGAGTAATGAGCACCCAGCACCACGAGTACTGAGCACCCAGCACCAAAAGTACTGAGCACCGAGCATCCTGAGCACTGAGCACCCAGCACCCCGAGAATGAGCACCCAGCCCCCTGAGTACTGAGCACCCATGACCCTGAGCACTGAGCACCGAGCACCCCGAGCACTGAGCACGAAGCACCCTGAGCACTGAGCACCCAGCACCCAGAGCACTGAGCACCCAGCACTCTGAGCACTGAGCACCCAGCACCCTGAGTACTGAGCACCCAGCACCCTGAGTACTGAGCACCCAGACCACGAGCACTGAGCACCCAGCACCCCTAGCACTGTGCACCCAGCACCCTGAGTACTGAGAACCCAGCACCCTGAGTACTGAGCACCCAGCACCCTGAGCACTGAGCACCCAGCAGCCCGAGCACTGAGCACCCAGCATCCTGAGCACTGAGTACTGAGCACCCAGCACCCTGAGCACTGAGCACCCAGCACCCTGAGCACTGAGCACCCAGCACCCTGAGTACTGAGCACCCAGCACCCCAAGCACTGAGCACCGAGCACCCTGAGTACTGAGCACCCAGCACGCTGAGCACTGAGCACCCAGCACCCCGAATACTGAGCACCCAGCACCCTGAGTACTGAGCACCCAGCACCCTGAGTACTGAGCACCCAGGACCCCTAGCACTGAGCACCCAGCACCCCGAGCACTGAGCACCCAGCACCCCGAGAATGAGCACCCAGCACCCTGAGTACTGAGAACCGAGCACCCTGAGTACTGAGCACCCAGCACCCTGAGTACTGAGCCCCCAGCACCCTGAGTCCTGAGCAACGAGCACCCCGAGCACTGAGCACCGGGTACCCCGAGCACTGAGCACCCAGCAACCTGAGTACTGAGCACCCAGCACCCTGAGTACTGAGCACTGAGCACCCTGAGCACTGAGCACCCAGCACCCTGAGCACTGAGCAACCAGCATCCTGAGCACTGAGTATTGAGCACCCAGCACCCTGAGCACTGAGCAGCCAGCACCCTGAGCACTGATCACCCAGCACCCTGAGTATTGTGCACCCAGCACCCCAAACACTGAGCAGCGTGCACCCTGAGAACTGAGCACCGAGCACCCTGAGTACTGAGCACCCAGCACCATGAGTACTGAGCCCCGAGCACCCAGAGTACTGAGCACCGAGCACCCTGAGCACTGAGCACCCAGCACCCTGAGTACTGAGCACCAAGCACCCTGAGTACTGAGCACCCATCACCCCGAGAATGAGCACCCAGCACCATGAGTACTGAGCCCCGAGCACCCAGAGTACTGAGCACCGAGCACCCTGAGCACTGAGCACCCAGCACCCTGAGAACTGAGCACCGAGCACCCTGAGTACTGAGCACCCAGCACCCCGAGAATGAGCACCCAGCACCATGAGTACTGAGCACCGAGCACCCTGAGCCCTGAGCACCCAGCACCCTGAGTACTGAGCACCAAGCACCCTGAGTACTGAGCACCCAGCACCCTTAGTACTGAGCACACAGCACCCTGAGTTCTGAGCACCCAGCACCCTGAGCACTGAGCACACTGAGTACTGAGCAACCAGCACCCTGAGCACTGAGCACCCAGCACCCCGAGCACTGAGCACCCAGCACCCCGAGCACTGAGCACTGAGCACCCTGAGCACTGAGGACCCAGCACCCCGAGCACTGAGCACCCAGCACCCTGAGTACTGAGCACCCAGCACCCTGAGCACTGAGCACACTGAGTACTGAGCAACAAGCACCCTGAGCACTGAGCACCCAGCACCCGAGCACTGAGCACCCTGCACCCTGAGCACTGAGCACCCAGCACCCTGAGCACTGAGAACCCAGCACCCCGAGTACTGAGCACCCAGCACCCCGAGCACTGAGCACCCTGAATACTGAGCACCCAGCACCCTGAGTACTGTGCACTAAGCACCCAGAGGGCTGAGAACCCAGGACCCCGAGCACTGAGTACTGAGTACCCAGCACCCTGAGTACTGAGCACCGAGCTCCAGGAGCACTGAGCACCCTGAGTACTGAGCACCCAGCACAATGAGAACTGAGCACCCAGCACCCTGAGCACTGAGCACCCAGCTCCCTGAGTACTGAGCACCCAGCACCCCGAGCACTGAGCACCCAGCACCCTGAGTACTGAGCACCCAGCACCCTGAGTACTGAGCAACCAGAGCACTGAGCACCCAGCACCCTGAGTACTGAGCACCCTGAGGACTGAGCACCGATCACCCTGAGCACTGAGCACCGAGCACCCTGAGTACTGAGCACCCAGCACCCTGAGCACTGAGCACCCAGCACCCTGAGTACTGAGCAGCGAGCACCCTGAGTACTGAGCACCCAGCACCCTGAGTACTGAGCACCCAGCACCCTGAGTACTGAGCACCGAGCACCCCGAGTACTGAGCACCCAGCACCCTGAGCACTCAGCACCCAGCACCCCGAGCACTGAGCACCCAGCACCCTGAGTACTGAGCTCCCAGCACCCCGAGCCCTGAGCACCCAGCACCCTGAGTACTGAGCACCCTGAGTACTGAGCACCGATCACCCTGAGTACTGAGCACCAAGCACCCTGAGTACTGAGCACCCATCACCCCGAGAATGAGCACCCAGCACCATGAGTACTGAGCCCCGAGCACCCAGAGTACTGAGCACCGAGCACCCTGAGCACTGAGCACCCAGCACCCTGAGAACTGAGCACCGAGCACCCTGAGTACTGAGCACCCAGCACCCCGAGAATGAGCACAAAGCACCATGAGTACTGAGCACCGAGCACCCTGAGCACTGAGCACCCAGCACCCTGAGTACTGAGCACCAAGCACCCTGAGTACTGAGCACCCAGCACCCTTAGTACTGAGCACACAGCACCCTGAGTTCTGAGCACCCAGCACCCTGAGCACTGAGCACACTGAGTACTGAGCAACCAGCACCCTGAGCACTGAGCACCCAGCACCCCGAGCACTGAGCACCCAGCACCCCGAGCACTGAGCACCCAGCACCCCGAGTACTGAGCACCTAGCACCCCGAGTACTGAGCACCGAGCACCCCGAGCACTGAGCACCCAGCACCCTGAGTACTGAGCAACAAGCACCATGAGTACTGAGCACACAGCACCCTGAGCACTGAGCACCCAGCAACCTGAGTACTGAGCACCCAGCACCCTGAGTACTGAGCACCCTGCAACCTGAGCACTGAGCACCCAGCACCCTGAGTACTGAGCACCGAGCACCCCTAGCACTGAGCACCCAGCACCCTGAGTACTGAGCACCCAGCACCAAAAGTACTGAGCACCGAGCATCCTGAGCACTGAGCACCGAGCAACCCGAGCACTGAGCACCGAGCACCCTGAGTACTGAGCACCCAGCACGCTGAGCACTGAGCACCCAGCACCCCGAATACTGAGCACCCAGCACCCTGAGTACTGAGCACCCAGCACCCTGAGTACTGAGCACCCAGGACCCCTAGCACTGAGCACCCAGCACCCCGAGCACTGAGCACCCAGCACCCCGAGAATGAGCACCCAGCACGCTGAGTACTGAGAACCGAGCACCCTGAGTACTGAGCACCCAGCACCCTGAGTACTGAGCCCCCAGCACCCTGAGTCCTGAGCAACGAGCACCCCGAGCACTGAGCACCGGGTACCCCGAGCACTGAGCACCCAGCAACCTGAGTACTGAGCACCCAGCACCCTGAGTACTGAGCACTGAGCACCCTGAGCACTGAGCACCCAGCACCCTGAGCACTGAGCAACCAGCATCCTGAGCACTGAGTACTGAGCACCCAGCACCCTGAGCACTGAGCAGCCAGCACCCTGAGCACTGATCACCCAGCACCCTGAGTATTGAGCACCCAGCACCCCAAACACTGAGCAGCGTGCACCCTGAGAACTGAGCACCGAGCACCCTGAGTACTGAGCACCCAGCACCATGAGTACTGAGCCCCGAGCACCCAGAGTACTGAGCACCGAGCACCCTGAGCACTGAGCACCCAGCACCCTGAGTACTGAGCACCAAGCACCCTGAGTACTGAGCACCCATCACCCCGAGAATGAGCACCCAGCACCATGAGTACTGAGCCCCGAGCACCCAGAGTACTGAGCACCGAGCACCCTGAGCACTGAGCACCCAGCACCCTGAGAACTGAGCACCGAGCACCCTGAGTACTGAGCACCGAGCACCCCTAGCACTGAGCACCCAGCACCCTGAGTACTGAGCACCCAGCACCCTTAGTACTGAGCACCCAGCACCCTGAGTTCTGAGCACCCAGCACCCTGAGCACTGAGCACACTGAGTACTGAGCAACCAGCACCCTGAGCACTGAGCACCCAGCACCCCGAGCACTGAGCACCCAGCACCCCGAGCACTGAGCACTGAGCACCCTGAGCACTGAGGACCCAGCACCCCGAGCACTGAGCACCCAGCACCCTGAGTACTGAGCACCCAGCACCCTGAGCACTGAGCACACTGAGTACTGAGCAACAAGCACCCTGAGCACTGATTACCCAGCACCCGAGCACTGAGCACCCAGCACCCTGAGCACTGAGCACCCAGCACCCTGAGCACTGAGAACCCAGCACCCCGAGTACTGAGCACCCAGCACCCCGAGTACTGAGCACCGAGCACCCCGAGCACTGAGCACCCAGCACCCTGAGTACTGAGCAACAAGCACCATGAGTACTGAGCACACAGCACCCTGAGCACTGAGCACCCAGCAACCTGAGTACTGAGCACCCAGCACCCTGAGTACTGAGCACCCTGCAACCTGAGCACTGAGCACCCAGCACCCTGAGTACTGAGCACCGAGCACCCCTAGCACTGAGCACCCAGCACCCTGAGTACTGAGCACCCAGCACCAAAAGTACTGAGCACCGAGCATCCTGAGCACTGAGCACCGAGCAACCCGAGCACTGAGCACCCAGCACCCTGAGTACTGAGCACCCAGCACCCTGAGTACTGAGCAGCGAGCACCCCGAGCACTGAGCACCCAGCACCCTGTGTAATGAGCACCCAGCACCCCGAGTACTGAGCACCCAGCCCCGTGAGTACTGAGCACCCAGCACCCTGAGTACTGAGCACCCAGCACCCTGAGCACTGAGCACAAAGCACGCTGAGTACTGAGCACACTGAGTACTGAGCACCGAGGACCCTGAACACTGAGCACCCAGCACCCTGAGCACTGAGCACCCAGCAGCCCGAGAATGAGCACCCAGCACCCTGAGTACTGAGAACCGAGCACCCTGAGTACTGAGCACCCAGCACGCTGAGCACTGAGCAACCAGCACCCCGAGTACTGAGCACACAGCACCCAGACCACTGAGCACCCAGCACCCCGAGAATGAGCACCCAGCACCCTGAGTACTGAGCACCCAGCACCCTGAGTACTGAGCACCCAGCACCCCGAGCACTGAGCACCCTGAATACTGAGCACCCAGCACCCTGAGTACTGTGCACTAAGCACCCAGAGGGCTGAGAACCCAGGACCCCGAGCACTGAGTACTGAGTACCCAGCACCCTGAGTACTGAGCACCGAGCTCCAGGAGCACTGAGCACCCTGAGTACTGAGCACCCAGCACAATGAGAACTGAGCACCCAGCACCCTGAGCACTGAGCACCCAGCTCCCTGAGTACTGAGCACCCAGCACCCCGAGCACTGAGCACCCAGCACCCTGAGTACTGAGCACCCAGCACCCTGAGTACTGAGCAACCAGAGCACTGAGCACCCAGCACCCTGAGTACTGAGCACCCTGAGGACTGAGCACCGATCACCCTGAGCACTGAGCACCGAGCACCCTGAGTACTGAGCACCCAGCACCCTGAGCACTGAGCACCCAGCACCCTGAGTACTGAGCAGCGAGCACCCTGAGTACTGAGCACCCAGCACCCTGAGTACTGAGCACCCAGCACCCTGAGTACTGAGCACCGAGCACCCCGAGTACTGAGCACCCTGCACCCTGAGCACTCAGCACCCAGCACCACGAGCACTGAGCACCCAGCACCCTGAGTACTGAGCTCCCAGCACCCCGAGCCCTGAGCACCCAGCACCCTGAGTACTGAGCACCCTGAGTACTGAGCACCGATCACCCTGAGCACTGAGCACCCAGCACCCTGAGTACTGAGCACCAAGCACCCTGAGTACTGAGCACCCATCACCCCGAGAATGAGCACCCAGCACCATGAGTACTGAGCCCCGAGCACCCAGAGTACTGAGCACCGAGCACCCTGAGCACTGAGCACCCAGCACCCTGAGAACTGAGCACCGAGCACCCTGAGTACTGAGCACCCAGCACCCCGAGAATGAGCACAAAGCACCATGAGTACTGAGCACCGAGCACCCTGAGCACTGAGCACCCAGCACCCTGAGTACTGAGCACCAAGCACCCTGAGTACTGAGCACCCAGCACCCTTAGTACTGAGCACACAGCACCCTGAGTTCTGAGCACCCAGCACCCTGAGCACTGAGCACACTGAGTACTGAGCAACCAGCACCCTGAGCACTGAGCACCCAGCACCCCGAGCACTGAGCACCCAGCACCCCGAGCACTGAGCACTGAGCACCCTGAGCATTGAGGACCCAGCACCCCGAGCACTGAGCACCCAGCACCCTGAGTACTGAGCACCCAGCACCCTGAGCACTGAGCACACTGAGTACTGAGCAACAAGCACCCTGAGCACTGAGCACCCAGCACCCGAGCACTGAGCACCCAGCACCCTGAGCACTGAGCACCCAGCACCCTGAGCACTGAGCACCCAGCACCCCGAGTACTGAGCACCCAGCACCCCGAGTACTGAGCACCGAGCACCCCGAGCACTGAGCACCCAGCACCCTGAGTACTGAGCAACAAGCACCATGAGTACTGAGCACACAGCACCCTGAGCACTGAGCACCCAGCAACCTGAGTACTGAGCACCCAGCACCCTGAGTACTGAGCACCCTGCAACCTGAGCACTGAGCACCCAGCACCCTGAGTACTGAGCACCGAGCACCCCTAGCACTGAGCACCCAGCACCCTGAGTACTGAGCACCCAGCACCAAAAGTACTGAGCACCGAGCATCCTGAGCACTGAGCACCGAGCAACCCGAGCACTGAGCACCCAGCACCCTGAGTACTGAGCACCCAGCACCAAGAGTACTGAGCAGCGAGCACCCCGAGCACTGAGCACCCAGCACCCTGTGTAATGAGCACCCAGCACCCCGAGTACTGAGCACCCAGCCCCGTGAATACTGAGCACCCAGCACCCTGAGTACTGAGCACCCAGCACCCTGAGCACTGAGCACAAAGCACGCTGAGTACTGAGCACACTGAGTACTGAGCACCGAGGACCCTGAACACTGAGCACCCAGCACCCTGAGCACTGAGCACCCAGCACCCCGAGAATGAGCACCCAGCACCCTGAGTACTGAGAACCGAGCACCCTGAGTACTGAGCACCCAGCACGCTGAGCACTGAGCAACCAGCACCCCGAGTACTGAGCACCCAGCACCCAGAGCACTGAGCACCCAGCACCCCGAGAATGAGCACCCAGCACCCTGAGTACTGAGCACCCAGCACCCTGAGTACTGAGCACCCAGCACCCCGAGCACTGAGCACCCTGAATACTGAGCACCCAGCACCCTGAGTACTGTGCACTAAGCACCCAGAGGGCTGAGAACCCAGGACCCCGAGCACTGAGTACTGAGCACCCAGCACCCTGAGTACTGAGCACCGAGCTCCACGAGCACTGAGCACCCTGAGTACTGAGCACCCAGCACAATGAGAACTGAGCACCCAGCACCCTGAGCACTGAGCACCCAGCTCCCTGAGTACTGAGCACCCAGCACCCCGAGCACTGAGCACCCAGCACCCTGAGTACTGAGCACCCAGCACCCTGAGTACTGAGCAACCAGAGCACTGAGCACCCAGCACCCTGAGTACTGAGCACCCTGAGGACTGAGCACCGATCACCCTGAGCACTGAGCACCGAGCACCCTGAGTACTGAGCACCCAGCACCCTGAGCACTGAGCACCCAGCACCCTGAGTACTGAGCAGCGAGCACCCTGAGTACTGAGCACCCAGCACCCTGAGTACTGAGCACCCAGCACCCTGAGTACTGAGCACCGAGCACCCCGAGTACTGAGCACCCAGCACCCTGAGCACTCAGCACCCAGCACCCCGAGCACTGAGCACCAAGCACTCTGAGTACTGAGCTCCCAGCACCCCGAGCCCTGAGCACCCAGCACCCTGAGTACTGAGCACCCTGAGTACTGAGCACCGATCACCCTGAGCACTGACCACCCAGCACCCTGAGTACTGAGCACCCAAACTACTGAGCACCGAGCACACCGAGCACTGAGCACCCAGCACCCTGAGTACTGAGCACCAAGCACCCTGAGCACTGAGCACCCAGCACCCTGAGTACTGAGCACCGAGCACCCCGAGCACTGAGCACACAGCGCCCCGAGCACTGAGCACCCAGCACCCCGAGCACTGAGCACCCAACACCCGTAGCACTGAGGACCCAGCACCCCGAGCAGTGAGCACCCAGCACCCTGAGCACTGAGCACCCAGCACCCCGAGTACTGAGCACCCAGCAACCTGAGCACCGAGCACCCAGCACCCCGAGCACTGAGCACCCAGCACCCTGAGCACTGAACACAAAGCACCCTGAGTACTGAGAACCGAGCACCCCGAGTACTGAGCACCCAGCACCACGAGCACTGAGCACCGAGCACCCCGAGCACTGAGCACCCAGCACCCCGAGCACTGAGCACCCAGCACCCCGAGTACTGAGCACCCAGCAACCTGAGCACCGAGCACCCAGCACCCCGAGCACTGAGCAACCAGCACCCCGAGCACTGAGCACCCAGCACCCCGAGCACTGAGCACCCAGCACCCCGAGCACTGAGCACCCAGCACCCCGAGCACTGAGCACCCAGCACCCCGAGTACTCAGCGCCCAGCACCCTGAGCACTGAGCACCCAGCACCCTGAGCACTGAGCACAAAGCACGCTGAGTACTGAGCACTGAACACCCTGAGCACTGAGCACAAAGCACACTGAGTACTGAGCACTGAGCACCCTGAGTACTGAGCACTGAGCACCGAGCACCCTGAGTACTGAGCACCCTGAGGACTGAGCACCCAGCACCCTGAGTACTGAGCACCCAGCACCCAGAGCACTGAGCACCGAGCACCCTGAGTACTGAACACCCAGCACCCTGAGCACTGAGCACTGAGCACCCAGCACCCTGAGCACTGAGCACTGAGCACCCAGCACCCCGAGCACTGAGCACCCAGCACCCTGAGCACCCAGCACCGTGAACACTGAGCACCCTGAGCACTGAGCACACTGAGCACTGAGCACCCAGCACCCTGAGTACTGAGCACCCAACACTCTAAGCACTGAGCACTCAGCACGCTGAGTACTGAGCACTGAGCACACAGCACCCTGAGTACTGAGCACCCAGCACCCCGAGCACTGAGCACCCAGCGTCCCGAGCACTGAGCACCCAGCACCCCGAGCACTGAGCACTGAGCACACTGAGCACTGAGCACCCAGCACCCCGAGTACTGAGCACTGAGCACCCTGAGTACTGAGCACCCAGCACCCCGAGTACTGAGCACTGAGCACCGTGAGTACTGAGCATCCAGCACCCTGAGCACTGAGCACTGAGCACACTGAGCACTGAGCACCCAGCACCCCGAGTACTGAGCACTGAGCACCCTGAGTACTGAGCACCCAGCACCCTGAGCACTGAGCACCCAGCACATTGAGTACTGAGCACCGAGCACCCCGAGCACTGAGCACCCAGCACCCTGAGTACTGAGCACCCAGCACCCTGAGCACTGAGCACCCACACCCTGAGCACTGAGCACCCAGCACCCCGAGCACTGAGCACCCAGCACCCTGAGTACTGAGCACCCAACACCCAGAGTACTGAGCACCCAGCACCCTGAGAACTGAGCACCCTGCACCCTGAGTACTGAGCACCCAGCACCCTGAGTACTGAGCACCCAGCACCCTGAGCACTGAGCACTGAGCACCCAGCACCCTGAGCACTGAGCACTGAGCACCCAGCACCATGAGTACTGAGCACCCAGCACCCTGAGTACTGAGCACTCAGCACCCTGAGTTCTGAGCACCGAGCAACCCGAGCACTGAGCACCCAGCACACTGAGCACTGAGCACCCTGAGGACTGAGCACCCACCACCCTGAGCACTGAGCACCCAGCACCCTGGGTACTGAGCACCGATCACCCTGAGCACTGAGCACCCAGCACCCCGAGCACTGAGCACCCAGCACCCTGAGCACTGAGCACCCAGCACCCTGAGTACTGAGCACCCTGAGTACTGAGCACCGATCACCCTGAGCACTGAGCACCCAGCACCCTGAGTACTGAGCACCCAGCACCCTGAGCACTGAGCACCCAGCACCCTGAGCACTGAGCACCCAGCACCCTGAGTACTGAGCACCCAGCACCCTGAGTACTGAGTACCCAGCACCCTGAGCACTGAGCACCCAGCACCCTGAGTACTGAGCACCGAGCACCCTGAGTACTGAGCACATAGCACCCTGAGTACTGAGCACCCAGGACCCTGAGCACTGAGCACCCAGCACCCTGAGTACTGAGCACCCAGCACCCTGAGTACTGAGCACCCAGCACCCCGAGCACTGAGCACCCAGCACCCCGAGCACTGAGCACCCAGCACCCCGAGCACTGAGCACCCAGCACCCCGAGCACTGAGCACCCAGCACCCCGAGCACTGAGCACCCAGCACCCCGAGCACTGAGCACCCAGCACCCTGAGCACTGAGCACCCAGCACCCTGAGCACTGAGCACCCAGCACCCCGAGTACTGAGCACCCAGCACCCCGAGTACTGAGCACCGAGCACCCCGAGCACTGAGCACCCAGCACCCTGAGTACTGAGCACCCAGCACCCTGAGTACTGAGCACCCCGAGTACTGAGAACCCAGCACCCCGATCACTGAGCACCCAGCACCCTGAGTACTGAGAACAGATCACCCTGAGTACTGAGCACCCAGCACCCTGAATACTGAGCCCCCAGCACCCTGAGTACTGAGCACCCAGCACCCCGAGCACTGAGCACCCAGCAACCCGAGAATGAGCACCCAGCACCCTGAGTACTGAGAACCGAGCACCCTGAGTACTGAGCACCCAGCACCCTGAGTAATGAGCCCCCAGCACCCTGAGTACTGAGCACCCAGCACCCCGAGCACTGAGTACTCAGCACCCCGAGAATGAGCACCCAGCACCCTGAGTACTGAGCACCCAGCACCCCGAGCACGGAGCACCCAGGACCCCGAGCACTGAGTACTGAGCACTCAGCACCCTGAGTACTGAGCACCGAGCTCCCCGAGCACTGAGCACCCAGCACCCTGAGCACTGAGCACCCAGCACCCTGAGCACTGAGCACCCAGCACCCTGAGTACTGAGCACCCAGCACGCTGAGTACTGAGCACCCAGCACCCCGAGCACTGAGCACCCAGCACCCTGAGTACTGAGCACAGAGCACCCAGCGCCCCGAGCACTGAGCACCCAGCACCCTGTGTACTGAGCACTGAGCACCCTGAGTACTAAGCACCCAGCACGCTGAGTACTGAGCACCCATGACCCTGAGCACTGAGCACCGAGCACCCCGTGCACTGAGCACCCAGCACCCTGAGCACTCACCACCCATCACCCCGATCACTGAGCACCCAGCACCCTGAGCACTGAGCACCCAGCACCCTGAGCACTGAGCACCCAGCACCCAGAGCACTGAGCACGCAGCGCTCTGAGCACTGAGCACCCAGCACCCTGAGTACTGAGCACCCAGCACCCTGAGTACTGAGCACCCAGACCACGAGCACTGAGCACCCAGCACCCCTAGCACTGTGCACCCAGCACCCTGAGTACTGAGAACCCAGCACCCTGAGTACTGAGCACCCAGCACCCTGAGCACTGAGCACCCAGCACCCTGAGCACTGAGCACCCAGCACCCTGAGTACTGAGCACCCAGCACCCCAAGCACTGAGCACCGAGCACCCTGAGTACTGAGCACCCAGCACGCTGAGCACTGAGCACCCAGCACCCCGAATACTGAGCACCCAGCACCCTGAGTACTGAGCACCCAGCACCCTGAGTACTGAGCACCCAGCACCCCTAGCACTGAGCACCCAGCACCCTGAGCACTGAGCACCCAGCACCCTGAGTACTGAGCATCAAGCACGCTGAGCACTGAGCACCCAGCACCCTGAGCACTGAGCACCCATGAGGCTGAGCACTGAGCACCCAGCACCCTGAATCCTGAGCACCGAGCAGCCCGAGCACTGAGCACCGGGTACCCCGAGCACTGAGCACCCAGCAACCTGAGAACTGAGCACCCAGCACCCTGAGTACTGAGCACTGAGCACTGAGCACCTTGAGCACTGAGCACCCAGCACCCTGAGCACTGAGCACCCAGCATCCTGAGCACTGAGTACTGAGCACCCAGCACCCTGAGCACTGAGCAGCCAGCACCCTGAGCACTGAGCACCCAGCACCCTGAGTATTAAGCACCCAGCACCCCAAACACTGAGCAGCGAGCACCCTGAGAACTGAGCACCGAGCACCCTGAGTACTGAGCACCCAGCACCATGAGTACTGAGCCCCGAGCACCCAGAGTACTGAGCACCGAGCACCCTGAGCACTGAGCACCCAGCACCCTGAGTACTGAGCACCAAGCACCCTGAGTACTGAGCACCCAGCACCCCGAGAATGAGCACCCAGCACCATAAGTACTGAGCCCTGAGCACCCAGAGTACTGAGCACCGAGCACCCTGAGCACTGAGCACCCAGCACCCTGAGAACTGAGCACCGAGCACCCTGAGTACTGAGCACCCAGCACCCCGAGAATGAGCACCCAGCACCATGAGTACTGAGCACCGAGCACCCTGAGCACTGAGCACCCAGCACCCTGAGTACTGAGCACCAAGCACCCTGAGTACTGAGCACCCAGCACCCTGAGTACTGAGCACCCAGCACCCTGAGTTCTGAGCACCCAGCACCCTGAGCACTGAGCACACTGAGTACTGAGCAACCAGCACCCTGAGCACTGAGCACCCAGCAACCCGAGCACTGAGCACCCAGCACCCCGAGCACTGAGCACTGAGCACCCTGAGCACTGAGGACCCAGCACCCCGAGCACTGAGCACCCAGCACCCTGAGTACTGCGCACCCAGCACCCTGAGCACTGAGCACACTGAGTACTGAGCAACCAGCACCCTGAGCACTGAGCACCCAGCACCCCGAGCACTGAGCACCCAGCACCCTGAGCACTGAGCACCCAGCACACTGAGCACTGAGCACCCAGCACCCCGAGTACTGAGCCCCGAGCACCCCGAGCACTGAGCACACAGCACCCTGAGTACTGAGCACCCAGCACCCTGAGTACTGAGCACCCCGAGTACTGAGAACCCAGCACCCCGATCACTGAGCACCCAGCACCCTGAGTACTGAGAACAGATCACCCTGAGTACTGAGCACCCAGCACCCTGAGTACTGAGCCCCCAGCACCCTGAGTACTGAGCACCCAGCACCCCGAGCACTGAGCACCCAGCACCCCGAGAATGAGCACCCAGCACCCTGAGTACTGAGAACCGAGCACCCTGAGTACTGAGCACCCAGCACCCTGAGTACTGAGCCCCCAGCAACCTGAGTACTGAGCACCCAGCACCCCGAGCACTGAGTACCCAGCACCCCGGGAATGAGCACCCAGCACCCTGAGTACTGAGCACCCAGCACCCCGAGCACGGAGCACCCAGGACCCCGAGCACTGAGTACTGAGCACTCAGCACCCTGAGTACTGAGCACCGAGCTCCCCGAGCACTGAGCACCCAGCACCCTGAGCACTGAGCACCCAGCACCCTGAGCACTGAGCACCCAGCACCCTGAGTACTGAGCACCCAGCACGCTGAGTACTGAGCACCCAGCACCCCGAGCACTGAGCACCCAGCACCCTGTGTACTGAGCACTGAGCACCCTGAGTACTAAGCACCCAGCACCCTGAGTACTGAGCACCCATGACCCTGAGCACTGAGCACCGAGCACCCCGAGCACTGAGCACCCAGCACCCTGAGCACTCACCACCCATCACCCCGATCACTGAGCACCCAGCACCCTGAGCACTGAGCACCCAGCACCCTGAGCACTGAGCACCCAGCACCCAGAGCACTGAGCACCCAGCACTCTGAGCACTGAGCACCCAGCACCCTGAGTACTGAGCACCCAGCACCCTGAGTACTGAGCACCCAGACCACGAGCACTGAGCACCCAGCACCCCTAGCACTGTGCACCCAGCACCCTGACTACTGAGAACCCAGCACACTGAGTACTGAGCACCCAGCACCCTGAGCACTGAGCACCCAGCAGCCCGAGCACTGAGCACCCAGCATCCTGAGCACTGAGTACTGAGCACCCAGAACCCTGAGCACTGAGCACCCAGCACCCTGAGCACTGAGCACCCAGCACCCTGAGTACTGAGCACCCAGCACCCCAAGCACTGAGCACCGAGCACCCTGAGTACTGAGCACCCAGCACGCTGAGCACTGAGCACCCAGCACCCCGAATACTGAGCACCCAGCACCATGAGTACTGAGCACCCAGCACCCTGAGTACTGAGCACCAAGCACCCCTAGCACTGAGCACCCAGCACCCTGAGCACTGAGCACCCAGCACCCTGAGTACTGAGCATCAAGCACGCTGAGCACTGAGCACCCAGCACCCTGAGCACTGAGCACCCAGCACCCTGAGCACTGAGCACCCAGCACCCTGAGTCCTGAGCACCGAGCACCCCGAGCACTGAGCACCGGGTACCCCAAGCACTGAGCACCCAGCAACCTGAGTACTGAGCACCCAGCACCCTGAGTACTGAGCACTGAGCACTGAGCACCCTGAGCACTGAGCACCCAGCACCCTGAGCACTGAGCACCCAGCATTCTGAGCACTGAGTACTGAGCACCCAGCACCCTGAGCACTGAGCAGCCAGCACCCTGAGCACTGAGCACACAGCACCCTGAGTATTGAGCACCCAGCACCCCAAACACTGAGCAGCGAGCACCCTGAGAACTGAGCACCGAGCACCCTGAGTACTGAGCACCCAGCACCATGAGTACTGAGCCCCAAGCACAGAGAGTACTGAGCACCGAGCACCCTGAGCACTGAGCACCCAGCACCCTGAGTACTGAGCACCAAGCACCCTGAGTACTGAGCACCCAGCACCCCGAGAATGAGCACCCAGCACCATGAGTACTGAGCCCTGAGCACCCAGAGTATTGAGCACCGAGCACCCTGAGCACTGAGCACCCAGCACCCTGAGAACTGAGCACCGAGCACCCTGAGTACTGAGCACCCAGCACCCCGAGAATGAGCACCCAGCACCATGAGTACTGAGAACCGAGCACCCTGAGCACTGAGCACCCAGCACCCTGAGTACTGAGCACCAAGCACCCTGAGTACTGAGCACCCAGCACCCTGAGTACTGAGCACCCAGCACCCTGAGTACTGAGCAAT
>NW_024543663.1:0-52351 GCF_018167655.1 Microtus oregoni
AACCCAGCACCCTGAGCACTGAGCACCGATCACCCCGAACACTGTGCACCCAGCACCCTGAGAACTGAGCACCCAGCACCCTGAGTACTGAGCACCCAGCATCGTGAGCACTGAGCACCCAACACCCTGAGCACTGAGCACCCAGCACCCTGAGTACTGAGAACCCAGCACCCTGAGTACTGAACACCCAGCACCCTGAGCACTGAGCACTGAGCACCCAGCACCCTGAGCACTGAGCACTGAGCACCCAGCACCCTGAGCACTGAGCACCCAGCACCCCGAGAATTGAGCACCCAGCACCCTGTGCACCCAGCACCCTGAGCACTGAGCACCCTGAGCACTGAGCACCCAGCACCCTGAGTACTGAGCATCCAACACTCTGAGCACTGAGCACACAGCACGCTGAGTACTGAGCACTGAGCACCCAGCACCCTGAGTACTGATCACCCAGCACCCTGAGCACTGAGCACCCAGCACCCTGTGTACTGAGCACCGAGCACCCCGAGCACTGAGCACCCACCACCCTGAGTACTGAGCACCCAGCACCCCGAGAATGAGCACCCAGCACCCCGAGCCCTGAGCACCCAGCACTCTGAGCACTGAGCACCCAGCACCCTGAGTACTGAGCACCCAGCACACCGAGCACTGAGCACCCAGCACCCTGAGTACTGAGCACCCTGAGTACTGAGCACCCAGCACCCTGAGTACTGAGCACCCTGCACCCCGAGCACTGAGCACCCTGAGCACTGAGCACCCAGCATCCTGAGCACTGAGTACTGAGCACCCAGCACGCTGAGCACTGAGCACCAAGCACCCAGAACACTGAGCACCCAGCACCCTGAGTACTGAGCACCCAGCACCCCAAACACTGAGCACCGAGCACCCTGAGAACTGAGCACCGAGCACCCTGAGTACTGAGCACCCAGCACCATGAGTACTGAGCACCGAGCACCCAGAGTACTGAGCAACCTGAGTACTGAGCACCCAGCACCCTGAGAATGAGCACCCAGCACCATGAGTACTGAGCACCGAGCACCCTGAGCACTGAGCACCCAGCACCCTGAGCACTGAGCACGGAGCACCCCGAGGACTGAGCACCCAGCACCGTGAGCACTGAGCACCCAGCACCTTGAGTACTGAGCACCGAGCACCCCGAGCACTGAGCACCCAGCACCCTAAGTAATGAGCACCCAGCACCCTGAGCACTGAGCACCCAGCCCCCCGAGCACTGAGCACCCAGCACCCTGAGTACTGAGCACCCAGCACCCTGAGTACTGAGCACCCAGCACCCCGAGCACTGAGCACCCAGCACCCTGAGCACTGAGCACCCAGCACTCTAAGTACTGAGCACCCTGCACCCCGAGCACTGAGCACCAAGCACCCTGAGTAATGAGCACCCAGCACACTGAGTACTGAGCACTGAGCACCCTGAGCACTGAGCACCCAGCACCCTGAGCACTGAGCACCCAGCACCCTGAGTACTGAGCACTCAGCACCCTGAGTACTGAGCACCGAGAACCCCGAGCACTGAGCACCCAGCACCCTGAGCACTGAGCACGCTGAGGACTGAGCAATCAGCACCCTGAGTACTGAGCACCCAGCACCCTGAGTACTGAGCACCCAGCACCCCGAGCACTGAGCACCGAGCACCCCGAACACTGTGCACCCAGCACTCTGAGAACTGAGCACCCAGCACCCTGAGTACTAAGCACCCAGCATCGTGAGCACTGAGCACCCAGCACCCTGAGCACTGAGCACCCAGCACCCTGAGTACTGAGCACCCAGCACCCTGAGTACTGAACACCCAGCACCCTGAGCACTGAGCACTGAGCACCCAGCACCCTGAGTACTGAGCACTGAGCACCCAGCACCCTGAGCACTGAGCACCCAGCACCCCGAGCACTGAGCACCCAGCACCCTGAGCACCCAGCACCCTGAGCACTGAGCACCCTGAGCACTGATCACTGAGCACCCAGCACCCTGAGTACTGAGCATCAAACACTCTGAGCACTGAGCACAGAGCACGCTGAGTACTGAGAACTGAGCACCCAGCACCCTGAGTACTGAGCACCCAGCACCCTGTGTACTGAGCACCGAGCACCTCGAGCACTGAGCACCCAGCACCCTGAGTACTGAGCACCCAGCACCCCGAGAATGAGCACCCAGCACCCCGAGAACTGAGCCCCAAGCACCCTGAGCACTGAGCACCCAGCACCCTGAGTACTGAGCACCCAGCACCCTGAGCACTGAGCACCCAGCACCCTGAGTACTGAGCACCCTGAGTACTGAGCACCCAGCACCCTGAGTACTGAGCACCCTGCACCCCGAGCACTGAGCACCCTGAGCACTGAGCACCCAGCATCCTGAGCACTGAGTACTGAGCACCCAGCACGCTGAGCACTGAGCACCCAGCACCCTGAACACTGAGCACCCAGCACCCTGAGTACTGAGCACCCAGCACCCCAAACACTGAGCACCGAGCACCCTGAGAACTGAGCACCGAGCACCCTGAGTACTGAGCACCCAGCACCATGAGTACTGAGCACCGAGCACCCAGAGTACTGAGCAACCTGAGTACTGAGCACCCAGCACCCCGAGAATGAGCACCCAGCACCATGAGTACTGAGCACCGAGCACCCTGATCACTGAGCACCCAGCACCCTGAGCACTGAGCACGGAGCACCCCGAGGACTGAGCACCCAGCACCGTGAGCACTGAGCACCCAGCACCTTGAGTACTGAGCACCGAGCACCCCGAGCACTGAGCACCCAGCACCCTAAGTAATGAGCACCCAGCACCCTGAGCACTGAGCACCCAGCCCCCCGAGCACTGAGCACCCAGCACCCTGAGTACTGAGCACCCAGCACCCTGAATACTGAGCACCCAGCACCCCGAGCACTGAGCACCCAGCACCCTGAGCACTGAGCACCCAGTACCCTGAGTACTGAGCACCCAGGACCCCGAGCACTGAGCACCAAGCACCCTGAGTAATGAGCACCCAGCACCCTGAGTACTGAGCACTGAGCACCCTGAGCACTGAGCACCCAGCACCCTGAGCACTGAGCACCCAGCACCCCGAGCACTGAGCACCCAGCACCCTGAGCACTGAGCACGCTGAGGACTGAGCAACCAGCACCCCGAGCACTGAGCACCCAGCACCCTGAGTCCTGAGCACCCTGAGTACTGAGCACCCAGCACCCTGAGTACTGAGCACCCTGAGTACTGAGCACCCAGCACCCTGTGCACTGAGCACCCAGCACACTGAGTACTGAGCACCCAGCACCCTGAGCACTGAGCACCCAGCACCCTGAGTACTGAGCACCGAGCACCCCGAGCACTGAGCACCCAGCACCCTGAGTACTGAGCACCCAGCGCCCTGAGTAGTGAGCACCCAGCACGCCGAGTACTGAGCACCCAGCACCGTGAGTACTGACCACCCAGCACCCTGAGTACTGAGCACCCAGCACCCCGAGCACTAAGCACCCAGCACCCCGAGCGCCGAGCACCCAGCACCCTGAGCACTGAGCACCCAGCACCCTGAGCACTGAGCACTGAGCACCCAGCACCCTGAGCACTGAGCACCCAGCACCCTGAGTACTAAGCACCCAGCAACCTGAGTACTGAGCACCCAGCACCCTGAGTACTGAGCACCCAGCGTACTGAGCACCGAGCACCCCGAGCACTGAGCACCCAGCACCCTGAGTACTGAGCACCCAGCACCCCGAGCACTGAGCACCCAGCACCCTGAGTACTGAGCACCGAGCACCCTGAGTACTGAGCACCCAGCACCCTGAGTACTGAGCACCCAGCGTACTGAGCACCGAGCACCCAGCACCCTGAGTACTGAGCACCCAGCACCCTGAGCACTGAGCACTCAGCACCCTGAGTACTGAGCACTGAGCACCCTGAGAACTGAGCACTGAGCACCCTGAGCACTGAGCACCCAGCAACCCGAGCACTGAGCACCCAGCACCCTGAGTACTGAGCACCCAGCACCCTGAGTACTGAGCACTCAGCACCCTGAGTACTGAGCACCGAGCACCCCGAGCACTGAGCACCCAGCACCCTGAGTACTGAGTACACAGCATCCTGAGAACTGAGCACCTATCACCCTGAGCACTGAGCACCCAGCACCCCGAGCACTGAGCACCCTGAGTACTGAGCACCCAGCACCCTGAGTACTGAGCACTAAGCACCCAGAGCACTGAGCACCCAGCACGCCGAGCACGGAGCACCCAGGACCCCGAGCACTGAGTACTGAGCACCCAGCACCCTGAGTACTGAGCACCGAGCTCCCCGAGCACTGAGCACCCTGAGTACTTAGCACCCAGCACCCCGATCACTGAGCACCCAGCACCCTGAGCACTGAGCACCCAGCACCCTGAGCACTGAGCACCCACCACCCTGAGTACTGAGCACCCAGCACGCTGAGTACTGAGCACCCAGCACCCCGAGCAATGAGCACCCAGCACCCTGAGTACTGAGCACTGAGCACCCAGCACCCTGAGTACTGAGCACCCAGCACCCTGTGTACTGAGCACCGAGCACCCCGAGCACTGAGCACCCAGCACCCTGAGCACTCAGCACCCAGCACCCCGAGCACTGAGCACCCAGCACCCTGAGTACTGAGCACCCAGACCCCGAGCACTGAGCACCCAGCACCCCTAGCACTGTGCACCCAGCACCCTGAGTACGGAGAACCCAGCACCCTGAGTACTGATCACCCAGCACCCTGAGCACTGAGCACCCAGCAGCCCGAGCACTGAGCACCCAGCATCCTGAGCACTGAGTACTGAGCACCCAGCACCCTGAGCACTGAGCACGCAGCACCCTGAGCACTGAGCACCCAGCACCCTGGGCACTGAGCACCCAGCACCCTGAGCACTGAGCACTGAGAACCCTGAGTACTGAGCACCGAGCACCCCGAGCTCTGAGCACCCAGCACCCCGAGCACTGAGCACCCAGCACCCTGAGTACTGAGCACTGAGCACCGAGCACCCTGAGCACTGAGCACTCAGCACCCTGTGTACTGAGCACTGAGTACCCAGTACCCCCGAGCACTGAGAACCAGCACCCTGAGCACTGAGCACCCAGCACCCCGAGTACTGAGCACCCAGCAACCCGAGCACTGAGCACCCAGCACCCCGAGCACTGAGCACCGAGCACCCTGAGTACTGAGCACCCAGCACCCCGAGCACTGAGCACCCAGCACCCCAAGCACTGAGCACCCAGCACCCTGAGTACTGAGCACCCATCACCCTGAGCACTGAGCACCGAGCACCCCGAACACTGTGTACCCAGCACCCTGAGAACTGAGCACCCAGCACCCTGAGTACTGAGCACACAGAATCGTGAGCACTGAGCACCCAGCACCCTGAGCACTGAGCACCCAGCACCCTGAGTACTGAGAACCCAGCACCCTGAGTACTGAACACCCAGGACCCTGAGCACTGAGCACTGAGCACCCGGCACCCTGAGCACTGAGCACCCAGCACCCTGAGCACTGAGCACCCAGCACCCCGAGCATTGAGCACCCAGCACCCTGAGCACCCAGCACTCTGAGCACTGAGCACCCTGAGCACTGAGCACCCAGCACCCTGAGTACTGAGCATCCAACACTCTGAGCACTGAGCACAGAGCACGCTGAGTACTGAGCACTGAGCACCCAGCACACTGAGTACTGAGCACCCAGCACCCCGAGCACTGAGCACCCAGCACCCTGTGTACTGAGCACCGAGCACCCCGAGCACTGAGCACCCACCACCCTGAGTACTGAGCACCCAGCACCCCGAGAATGAGCACCCAGCACCCCGAGCACTGAGCACCCAGCACCCTGAGCACTGAGCACCCAGCACCCTGAGTACTGAGCACCCAGCACCCTGAGCACTGAGCACCCAGCACCCTGAGTACTGAGCACCCTGAGTACTGAGCACCCAGCACCCTGAGTACTGAGCACCCTGCACCCCGAGCACTGAGCACCCTGAGCACTGAGCACCCAGCATCCTGAGCACTGAGTACTGAGCACCCAGCACGCTGAGCACTGAGCACCAAGCACCCTGAACACTGAGCACCCAGCACCCTGAGTACTGAGCACCCAGCACCCCAAACACTGAGCACCGAGCACCCTGAGAACTGAGCACCGAGCACCCTGAGTACTGAGCACCCAGCACCATGAGTACTGAGCACCGAGCACCCAGAGTACTGAGCAACCTGAGTACTGAGCACCCAGCACCCCGAGAATGAGCACCCAGCACCATGAGTACTGAGCACCGAGCACCCTGAGCACTGAGCACCCAGCACCCTGAGCACTGAGCACGGAGCACCCCGAGGACTGAGCACCCAGCACCGTGAGCACTGAGCACCCAGGATCTTGAGTACTGAGTACCGAACACCCCGAGCACTGAGCACCCAGCACCCTACGTAATGAGCACCCAGCACCCTGAGCACTGAGCACCCAGCCCCCCGAGCACTGAGCACCCAGCACCCTGAGTACTGAGCACCCAGCACCCTGAGTACTGAGCACCCAGCACCCCGAGCACTGAGCACCCAGCACCCTGAGCACTGAGCACCCAGCACCCTGAGTACTGAGCACCCTGCACCCCGAGCACTGAGCACCAAGCACCCTGAGTAATGAGCACCCAGCACCCTGAGTACTGAGCACTGAGCACCCAGAGCACTGAGCACCCAGCACCCTGAGCACTGAGCACCGAGCACCCTGAGTACTGAGCACTCAGCACCCTGAGTACTGAGCACCGAGCACTGAGCACCCAGCACCCTGAGCACTGAGCACGCTGAGGACTGAGCAACCAGCACCCTGAGTACTGAGCACCCAGCACCCTGAGTACTGAGCACCCAGCACCCCGAGCACTGAGCACCGAGCACCCCGAACACTGTGCACCCAGCACCCTGAGAACTGAGCACCCAGCACCCTGAGTACTGAGCACCCAGCATCGTGAGCACTGAGCACCCAGCACCCTGAGCACTGAGCACCCAGCACCCTGAGTACTGAGCACCCAGCACCCTGAGTACTGAACACCCAGCACCCTGAGCACTGAGCACTGAGCACCCAGCACCCTGAGCACTGAGCACTGAGCACCCAGCACCCTGAGCACTGAGCACCCAGCACCCCGAGCACTGAGCACCCAGCACCCTGAGCACCCAGCACCCTGAGCACTGAGCACCCTGAGCACTGAGCACTGAGCACCCAGCACCCTGAGTACTGAGCATCAAACACTCTGAGCACTGAGCACAGAGCACGCTGAGTACTGAGAACTGAGCACCCAGCACCCTGAGTACTGAGCACCCAGCACCCCGAGCACTGAGCACCCAGCACCCTGTGTACTGAGCACCGAGCACCCCGAGCACTGAGCACCCAGCACCCTGAGTACTGAGCACCCAGCACACCGAGAATGAGCACCCAGCACCCCGAGAACTAAGCACCAAGCACCCTGAGCACTGAGCACCCAGCACCCTGAGTACTGAGCACCCAGCACCCTGAGCACTGAGCACCCAGCACCCTGAGTACTGAGCACCCTGAGTACTGAGCACCCAGCACCCTGAGTACTGAGCACCCTGCACCCCGAGCACTGAGCACCCTGAGCACTGAGCACCCAGCATCCTGAGCACTGAGTACTGAGCACCCAGCACGCTGAGCACTGAGCACCCAGCACCCTGAACACTGAGCACCGAGCACCCTGAGTACTGAGCACCCAGCACCCCAAACACTGAGCACCGAGCACCCTGACAACTGAGCACCGAGCACCCTGAGTACTGAGCACCCAGCACCATGAGTACTGAGCATCGAGCACCCAGAGTACTGAGCAACCTGAGTACTGAGCACCCAGCACCCCGAGAATGAGCACCCAGCACCATGAGTACTGAGCACCGAGCACCCTGATCACTGAGCACCCAGCACCCTGAGCACTGAGCACGGAGCACCCCGAGGACTGAGCACCCAGCACCGTGAGCACTGAGCACCCAGCACCTTGAGTACTGAGCACCGAGCACCCCGAGCACTGAGCACCCAGCACCCTAAGTAATGAGCACCCAGCACCCTGAGCACTGAGCACCCAGCCCCCCGAGCACTGAGCACCCAGCACCCTGAGTACTGAGCACCCAGCACCCTGAATACTGAGCACCCAGCACCCCGAGCACTGAGCACCCAGCACCCTGAGCACTGAGCACCCAGTACCCTGAGTACTGAGCACCCAGCACCCCTAGCACTGAGCACCAAGCACCCTGAGTAATGAGCACCCAGCACCCTGAGTACTGAGCACTGAGCACCCTGAGCACTGAGCACCCAGCACCCTGAGTACTGAGCACCGATCACCCTGAGCACTGAGCACCAAGCACCCCGAGCACTGAGCACCCAGCACCCTGAGTACTGAGCACCCTGAGTACTGAGCAGCCAGCACCCCGAGCACTGAGCACCCAGCACCCTGAGTCCTGAGCACCCTGAGTACTGAGCACCCAGCACCCTGAGTACTGAGCACCCTGAGTACTGAGCACCCAGCACCCTGAGCACTGAGCACCCAGCACACTGAGTACTGAGCACCCAGCACCCTGAGCACTGAGCACCCAGCACCCTGAGTACTGAGCACCGAGCACCCCGAGCACTGAGCACCCAGCACCCTGAGTACTGAGCACCCAGCACCCTGAGTAGTGAGCACCCAGCACCCCGAGTACTGAGCACCCAGCACCGTGGGTACTGACCACCCAGCACCCTGAGTACTGAGCACCCAGCACCCTGAGCACTGAGCACTGAGCACCCAGCACCCTGAGCACTGAGCACCCAGCACCCTGAGTACTAAGCACCCAGCACCCTGAGTACTGAGCACCCAGCGTACTGAGCACCGAGCACCCCGAGCACTGAGCACCCAGCACCCTGAGTACTGAGCACCCAGCACCCCGAGCACTGAGCACCCAGCACGCTGAGTACTGAGCACCGAGCACCCTGAGTACTGAGCACCCAGCACCCTGAGTAATGAGCACCCAGCGTACTGAGCACCGAGCACCCAGCACCCTGAGTACTGAGCACCCAGCGTACTGAGCACCGAGCACCCAGCACCCTGAGTACTGAGCACCCAGCACCCTGAGCACTGAGCACTCAGCACCCTGAGTACTGAGCACTGAGCACCCTGAGAACTGAGCACTGAGCACCCTGAGCACTGAGCACCCAGCACCCCGAGCACTGAGCACCCAGCACCCTGAGTACTGAGCACCCAGCACCCTGAGTACTGAGCACTCAGCACCCTGAGTACTGAGCACCGAGCACCCCGAGCACTGAGCACCCAGCACCCTGAGTACTGAGTACACAGCATCCTGAGTACTGAGCACCTATCACCCTGAGCACTGAGCACCCAGCACCCCGAGCACTGAGCACCCAGAGTACTGAGCACCCAGCACCCTGAGTACTGAGCACTAAGCACCCAGAGCACTGAGCACCCAGCACCCTGAGCACGGAGCACCCAGGACCCCGAGCACTGAGTACTGAGCACGGAGCACCCTGAGTACTGAGCACCGAGCTCCCCGAGCACTGAGCACCCTGAGTACTGAGCACCCAGCACCCCGATCACTGAGCACCCAGCACCCTGAGCACTGAGCACCCAGCACCCTGAGCACTGAGCACCCAGCACCCTGAGTACTGAGCACCCAGCACGCTGAGTACTGAGCACCCAGCACCCCGAGCACTGAGCACCCAGCACCCTGAGTACTGAGCACTGAGCACCCAGCACCCCGAGCACTGAGCACCCAGCACCCTGTGTACTGAGCACCGAGCACCCCGAGCACTGAGCACCCAGCACCCTGAGCACTCAGCACCCAGCACCCCGAGCACTGAGCACCCAGCACCCTGAGTACTGAGCACCCAGACCCCGAGCACTGAGCACCCAGCACCCCTAGCACTGTGCACCCAGCACCCTGAGTACGGAGAACCCAGCACCCTGAGTACTGAGCACCCAGCACCCTGAGAACTGAGCACCCAGCAGCCCGAGCACTGAGCACCCAGCATCCTGAGCACTGAGTACTGAGCACCCAGCACCCTGAGCACTGAGCACGCAGCACCCTGAGCACTGAGCACCCAGCACCCTGAGTACTGAACACCCAGCACCCCAAGCACTGAGCACCGAGCACCCTGAGTACTGAGCACCCAGCACACTGAGTAGTGAGCACCCAGCACCCCGAGTACTGAGCACCCAGCATCGTGAGTACTGACCACCCAGCACCCTGAGTACTGAGCACCCAGCACCCCGAGCACTAAGCACCCAGCACCCCGAGCACCAAGCACCCAGCACCCTGAGCACTGAGCACCCAGCACCCTGAGTACTGAGCACTGAGCACCCAGCACCCTGAGCACTGAGCACCCAGCAGCCTGAGTACTAAGCACCCAGCACCCTGAGTACTGAGCACCCAGCACCCTGAGTACTGAGCACCCAGCGTACTGAGCACCGAGCACCCCGAGCACTGAGCACCCAGCACCCTGAGTACTGAGCACCCAGCACCCCGAGCACTGAGCACACAGCACCCTGAGTACTGAGCACCCAGCACCCTGAGTACTGAGCACCCAGCGTACTGAGCACCGAGCACCCAGCACCCTGAGTACTGAGCACCCAGCACCCTGAGCACTGAGCACCCAGCACCCAGAGTACTGAGCACTGAGCACCCTGAGTACTGAGCACTGAGCACCCTGAGCACTGAGCACCCAGCACCCCGAGCACTGATCACCCAGCACCCTGAGTACTGAGCACCCAGCACCCTGAGTACTGAGCACTCAGCACCCTGAGTACTGAGCACCGAGCACCCCGAGCAGTGATCACCCAGCACCCTGAGCACTGAGCACCCTGAGTACTGAGCACCCAGCACCCTGAGTACTGAGCACCCAGCACCCCGAGCACTGAGCACCCTGAGTACTGAGCACCCAGTACCCTGAGTACTGAGCACTAAGCACCCAGAGCACTGAGCACCCAGCACCCCGAGCACGGAGCACCCAGGACCCCGATCACTGAGTACTGAGCACCCAGCACCCTGAGTACTGAGCACCGATCTCCCCGAGCACTGAGCACCCTGAGTACTGAGCACCCAGCACCCCAATCACTGAGCACCCAGCACCCTGAGTACTGAGCACCCAGCACCCTGAGCACTGAGCACCCAGCACCCCGAGCACTGAGCACCCAGCACCCTAAGCACCCAGCACCCTGAGCACTGAGCACCCTGAGCACTGAGCACTGAGCACCCAGCACCCTGAGTACTGAGCATCAAACACTCTGAGCACTGAGCACAGAGCACGCTGAGTACTGAGCACTGAGCACCCAGCACCCTGAGTACTGAGCACCCAGCACCCTGAGCACTGAGCGCCCAGCACCCTGTGTACTGAGCACCGAGCACCCCGAGAACTGAGCACCCAGCACCGTGAGTACTGAGCACCCAGCACGCTGAGTACTGAGCACCCAGCACCCTGAGCACTGAGCACCCAGCAACCTGAGTACTGAGCACCCAGCACTCTGAGCACTGAGCACACAGCACACCGAGCACTGAGCATCCAGCACCCCGAGCACTGAGCACTGAGCACCCTGAGCACTGAGCACCCAGAACCCCGAGTACTGAGCACTGATCACCCTGAGTACTGAGCACCCAGTACCCCGAGTACTGAGCACTGAGCACCCTGAGTACTGAGCACCCAGCACCCTGAGCACTGAGCACTGAGAACCCTGAGTACTGAGCACCGAGCACCCCGAGCACTGAGCACCCAGCACCCCGAGCACTGAGCACCCAGCACCCTGAGTACTGAGCACTGAGCACCCAGCACCCCGAGCACTGAGCACTCAGCACCCTGTGTACTGAGCACTGAGTACCCAGTACCCCCGAGCACTGAGAACCAGCACCCCGAGCACCAAGCACCCAGCACCCTGAGCACTGAGCACCCAGCACCCTGAGTACTGAGCACTGAGCACCCAGCACCCTGAGCACTGAGCACCCAGCAGCCTGAGTACTAAGCACCCAGCACCCTGAGTACTGAGCACCCAGCACCCTGAGTACTGAGCACCCAGCGTACTGAGCACCGAGCACCCCGAGCACTGAGCACCCAGCACCCTGAGTACTGAGCACCCAGCACCCCGAGCACTGAGCACACAGCACCCTGAGTACTGAGCACCCAGCACCCTGAGTACTGAGCACCCAGCGTACTGAGCACCGAGCACCCAGCACCCTGAGTACTGAGCACCCAGCACCCTGAGCACTGAGCACCCAGCACCCAGAGTACTGAGCACTGAGCACCCTGAGTACTGAGCACTGAGCACCCTGAGCACTGAGCACCCAGCACCCCGAGCACTGATCACCCAGCACCCTGAGTACTGAGCACCCAGCACCCTGAGTACTGAGCACTCAGCACCCTGAGTACTGAGCACCGAGCACCCCGAGCAGTGATCACCCAGCACCCTGAGCACTGAGCACCCTGAGTACTGAGCACCCAGCACCCTGAGTACTGAGCACCCAGCACCCCGAGCACTGAGCACCCTGAGTACTGAGCACCCAGTACCCTGAGTACTGAGCACTAAGCACCCAGAGCACTGAGCACCCAGCACCCCGAGCACGGAGCACCCAGGACCCCGATCACTGAGTACTGAGCACCCAGCACCCTGAGTACTGAGCACCGATCTCCCCGAGCACTGAGCACCCTGAGTACTGAGCACCCAGCACCCCAATCACTGAGCACCCAGCACCCTGAGTACTGAGCACCCAGCACCCTGAGCACTGAGCACCCAGCACCCCGAGCACTGAGCACCCAGCACCCTAAGCACCCAGCACCCTGAGCACTGAGCACCCTGAGCACTGAGCACTGAGCACCCAGCACCCTGAGTACTGAGCATCAAACACTCTGAGCACTGAGCACAGAGCACGCTGAGTACTGAGCACTGAGCACCCAGCACCCTGAGTACTGAGCACCCAGCACCCTGAGCACTGAGCGCCCAGCACCCTGTGTACTGAGCACCGAGCACCCCGAGAACTGAGCACCCAGCACCGTGAGTACTGAGCACCCAGCACGCTGAGTACTGAGCACCCAGCACCCTGAGCACTGAGCACCCAGCAACCTGAGTACTGAGCACCCAGCACTCTGAGCACTGAGCACACAGCACACCGAGCACTGAGCATCCAGCACCCCGAGCACTGAGCACTGAGCACCCTGAGCACTGAGCACCCAGAACCCCGAGTACTGAGCACTGATCACCCTGAGTACTGAGCACCCAGTACCCCGAGTACTGAGCACTGAGCACCCTGAGTACTGAGCACCCAGCACCCTGAGCACTGAGCACTGAGAACCCTGAGTACTGAGCACCGAGCACCCCGAGCACTGAGCACCCAGCACCCCGAGCACTGAGCACCCAGCACCCTGAGTACTGAGCACTGAGCACCCAGCACCCCGAGCACTGAGCACTCAGCACCCTGTGTACTGAGCACTGAGTACCCAGTACCCCCGAGCACTGAGAACCAGCACCCCGAGCACCAAGCACCCAGCACCCTGAGCACTGAGCACCCAGCACCCTGAGTACTGAGCACTGAGCACCCAGCACCCTGAGCACTGAGCACCCAGCAGCCTGAGTACTAAGCACCCAGCACCCTGAGTACTGAGCACCCAGCACCCTGAGTACTGAGCACCCAGCGTACTGAGCACCGAGCACCCCGAGCACTGAGCACCCAGCACCCTGAGTACTGAGCACCCAGCACCCCGAGCACTGAGCACACAGCACCCTGAGTACTGAGCACCCAGCACCCTGAGTACTGAGCACCCAGCGTACTGAGCACCGAGCACCCAGCACCCTGAGTACTGAGCACCCAGCACCCTGAGCACTGAGCACCCAGCACCCAGAGTACTGAGCACTGAGCACCCTGAGTACTGAGCACTGAGCACCCTGAGCACTGAGCACCCAGCACCCCGAGCACTGATCACCCAGCACCCTGAGTACTGAGCACCCAGCACCCTGAGTACTGAGCACTCAGCACCCTGAGTACTGAGCACCGAGCACCCCGAGCAGTGATCACCCAGCACCCTGAGCACTGAGCACCCTGAGTACTGAGCACCCAGCACCCTGAGTACTGAGCACCCAGCACCCCGAGCACTGAGCACCCTGAGTACTGAGCACCCAGTACCCTGAGTACTGAGCACTAAGCACCCAGAGCACTGAGCACCCAGCACCCCGAGCACGGAGCACCCAGGACCCCGATCACTGAGTACTGAGCACCCAGCACCCTGAGTACTGAGCACCGATCTCCCCGAGCACTGAGCACCCTGAGTACTGAGCACCCAGCACCCCAATCACTGAGCACCCAGCACCCTGAGTACTGAGCACCCAGCACCCTGAGCACTGAGCACCCAGCACCCCGAGCACTGAGCACCCAGCACCCTAAGCACCCAGCACCCTGAGCACTGAGCACCCTGAGCACTGAGCACTGAGCACCCAGCACCCTGAGTACTGAGCATCAAACACTCTGAGCACTGAGCACAGAGCACGCTGAGTACTGAGCACTGAGCACCCAGCACCCTGAGTACTGAGCACCCAGCACCCTGAGCACTGAGCGCCCAGCACCCTGTGTACTGAGCACCGAGCACCCCGAGAACTGAGCACCCAGCACCGTGAGTACTGAGCACCCAGCACGCTGAGTACTGAGCACCCAGCACCCTGAGCACTGAGCACCCAGCAACCTGAGTACTGAGCACCCAGCACTCTGAGCACTGAGCACACAGCACACCGAGCACTGAGCATCCAGCACCCCGAGCACTGAGCACTGAGCACCCTGAGCACTGAGCACCCAGAACCCCGAGTACTGAGCACTGAGCACCCTGAGTACTGAGCACCCAGTACCCCGAGTACTGAGCACTGAGCACCCTGAGTACTGAGCACCCAGCACCCTGAGCACTGAGCACTGAGAACCCTGAGTACTGAGCACCGAGCACCCCGAGCACTGAGCACCCAGCACCCCGAGCACTGAGCACCCAGCACCCTGAGTACTGAGCACTGAGCACCCAGCACCCCGAGCACTGAGCACTCAGCACCCTGTGTACTGAGCACTGAGTACCCAGTAGCCCCGAGCACTGAGAACCAGCACCCTGAGCACTGAGCACCCAGCACCCCGAGTACTGAGCACCCAGCACCCCGAGCACTGAGCACCCAGCACCCCGATCACTGAGCACCGAGCACCCTGAGTACTGAGCACCCAGCACCCCGAGCACAGAGCACCCAGCACCCCGAGCACTGAGCACCCAGCACCCTGAGTACTGAGCACCCAGCACCCTGAGCACTGAGCAATGAGCACCCTGAACACTGTGCACCCAGCACCCTGAGAACTGAGCACCCAGCACCCTGAGTACTGAGCACCCAGCATCGTGAGCACTGAGCACCCAGCACCCTGAGCACTGAGCACCCAGCACCCTGAGTACTGAGAACCCAGCACCCTGAGTACTGAACACCCAGCACCCTGAGCACTGAGCACTGAGCACCCAGCACCCTGAGCACTGAGCACTGAGCACCCAGCACCCTGAGCACTGAGCACCCAGCACCCCGAGCATTGAGCACCCAGCACCCTGAGCACCCAGCACCCTGAGCACTGACCACCCTGAGCACTGAGCACCCAGCACCCTGAGTACTGAGCATCCAACACTCTGAGCACTGAGCACAGAGCACGCTGAGTACTGAGCACTGAGCACCCAGCACCCTGAGTACTGAGCACCCAGCACCCCGAGCACTGAGCACCCAGCACCCTGTGTACTGAGCACCGAGCACCCCGAGCACTGAGCACCCACCACCCTGAGTACTGAGCACCCAGCACCCCGAGAATGAGCACCCAGCACCCCGAGCACTGAGCACCCAGCACCCTGATCACTGAGCACCCAGCACCCTGAGTACAGAGCATCCAGCACCCCGAGCACTGAGCACCCAGCACCCTGAGTACTGAGCACCCTGAGTACTGAGCACCCAGCACCCTGAGTACTGAGCACCCTGCACCCCGAGCACTGAGCACCCTGAGCACTGAGAACCCAGCATCCTGAGCACTGAGTACTGAGCACCCAGCACGCTGAGCACTGAGCACCAAGCACCCTGAACACTGAGCACCCAGCACCCTGAGTACTGAGCACCCAGCACCCCAAACACTGAGCACCGAGCACCCTGAGAACTGAGCACCGAGCACCCAGCACCCTGAGTACTGAGCATCAAACACTCTGAGCACTGAGCACAGAGCACGCTGAGTACTGAGCACTGAGCACCCAGCACCCTGAGTACTGAGCACCCAGCACCCTGAGCACTGAGCACCCAGCACCCTGTGTACTGAGCACCGAGCACCCCGAGAACTGAGCACCCAGCACCGTGAGTACTGAGCACCCAGCACCCTGAGTACTGAGCACCCAGCACCCTGAGCACTGAGCACCCAGCAACCTGAGTACTGAGCACCCAGCACTCTGAGCACTGAGCACACAGCACACCGAGCACTGAGCATCCAGCACCCCGAGCACTGAGCACTGAGCACCCTGAGCACTGAGCACCCAGCACCCTGAGTACTGAACACCCAGCACCCCAAGCACTGAGCACCGAGCACCCTGAGTACTGAGCACCCAGCACACTGAGTAGTGAGCACCCAGCACCCCGAGTACTGAGCACCCAGCATCGTGAGTACTGACCACCCAGCACCCTGAGTACTGAGCACCCAGCACCCCGAGCACTAAGCACCCAGCACCCCGAGCACCAAGCACCCAGCACCCTGAGCACTGAGCACCCAGCACCCTGAGTACTGAGCACTGAGCACCCAGCACCCTGAGCACTGAGCACCCAGCAGCCTGAGTACTAAGCACCCAGCACCCTGAGTACTGAGCACCCAGCACCCTGAGTACTGAGCACCCAGCGTACTGAGCACCGAGCACCCCGAGCACTGAGCACCCAGCACCCTGAGTACTGAGCACCCAGCACCCCGAGCACTGAGCACACAGCACCCTGAGTACTGAGCACCCAGCACCCTGAGTACTGAGCACCCAGCGTACTGAGCACCGAGCACCCAGCACCCTGAGTACTGAGCACCCAGCACCCTGAGCACTGAGCACCCAGCACCCAGAGTACTGAGCACTGAGCACCCTGAGTACTGAGCACTGAGCACCCTGAGCACTGAGCACCCAGCACCCCGAGCACTGATCACCCAGCACCCTGAGTACTGAGCACCCAGCACCCTGAGTACTGAGCACTCAGCACCCTGAGTACTGAGCACCGAGCACCCCGAGCAGTGATCACCCAGCACCCTGAGCACTGAGCACCCTGAGTACTGAGCACCCAGCACCCTGAGTACTGAGCACCCAGCACCCCGAGCACTGAGCACCCTGAGTACTGAGCACCCAGTACCCTGAGTACTGAGCACTAAGCACCCAGAGCACTGAGCACCCAGCACCCCGAGCACGGAGCACCCAGGACCCCGATCACTGAGTACTGAGCACCCAGCACCCTGAGTACTGAGCACCGATCTCCCCGAGCACTGAGCACCCTGAGTACTGAGCACCCAGCACCCCAATCACTGAGCACCCAGCACCCTGAGTACTGAGCACCCAGCACCCTGAGCACTGAGCACCCAGCACCCCGAGCACTGAGCACCCAGCACCCTAAGCACCCAGCACCCTGAGCACTGAGCACCCTGAGCACTGAGCACTGAGCACCCAGCACCCTGAGTACTGAGCATCAAACACTCTGAGCACTGAGCACAGAGCACGCTGAGTACTGAGCACTGAGCACCCAGCACCCTGAGTACTGAGCACCCAGCACCCTGAGCACTGAGCGCCCAGCACCCTGTGTACTGAGCACCGAGCACCCCGAGAACTGAGCACCCAGCACCGTGAGTACTGAGCACCCAGCACCCTGAGTACTGAGCACCCAGCACCCTGAGCACTGAGCACCCAGCAACCTGAGTACTGAGCACCCAGCACTCTGAGCACTGAGCACACAGCACACCGAGCACTGAGCATCCAGCACCCCGAGCACTGAGCACTGAGCACCCTGAGCACTGAGCACCCAGAACCCCGAGTACTGAGCACTGAGCACCCTGAGTACTGAGCACCCAGTACCCCGAGTACTGAGCACTGAGCACCCTGAGTACTGAGCACCCAGCACCCTGAGCACTGAGCACTGAGAACCCTGAGTACTGAGCACCGAGCACCCCGAGCACTGAGCACCCAGCACCCCGAGCACTGAGCACCCAGCACCCTGAGTCCTGAGCACTGAGCACCCAGCACCCCGAGCACTGAGCACTCAGCACCCTGTGTACTGAGCACTGAGTACCCAGTACCCCCGAGCACTGAGAACCAGCACCCTGAGCACTGAGCACCCAGCACCCCGAGTACTGAGCACCCAGCACCCCGAGCACTGAGCACCCAGCACCCCGATCACTGAGCACCGAGCACCCTGAGTACTGAGCACCCAGCACCCCGAGCACAGAGCACCCAGCACCCCGAGCACTGAGCACCCAGCACCCTGAGTACTGAGCACCCAGCACCCTGAGCACTGAGCAATGAGCACCCTGAACACTGTGCACCCAGCACCCTGAGAACTGAGCACCCAGCACCCTGAGTACTGAGCACCCAGCATCGTGAGCACTGAGCACCCAGCACCCTGAGCACTGAGCACCCAGCACCCTGAGTACTGAGAACCCAGCACCCTGAGTACTGAACACCCAGCACCCTGAGCACTGAGCACTGAGCACCCAGCACCCTGAGCACTGAGCACTGAGCACCCAGCACCCTGAGCACTGAGCACCCAGCACCCCGAGCATTGAGCACCCAGCACCCTGAGCACCCAGCACCCTGAGCACTGACCACCCTGAGCACTGAGCACCCAGCACCCTGAGTAATGAGCATCCAACACTCTGAGCACTGAGCACAGAGCACGCTGAGTACTGAGCACTGAGCACCCAGCACCCTGAGTACTGAGCACCCAGCACCCCGAGCACTGAGCACCCAGCACCCTGTGTACTGAGCACCGAGCACCCCGAGCACTGAGCACCCACCACCCTGAGTACTGAGCACCCAGCACCCCGAGAATGAGCACCCAGCACCCCGAGCACTGAGCACCCAGCACCCTGATCACTGAGCACCCAGCACCCTGAGTACAGAGCATCCAGCACCCCGAGCACTGAGCACCCAGCACCCTGAGTACTGAGCACCCTGAGTACTGAGCACCCAGCACCCTGAGTACTGAGCACCCTGCACCCCGAGCACTGAGCACCCTGAGCACTGAGCACCCAGCATCCTGAGCACTGAGTACTGAGCACCCAGCACGCTGAGCACTGAGCACCAAGCACCCTGAACACTGAGCACCCAGCACCCTGAGTACTGAGCACCCAGCACCCCAAACACTGAGCACCGAGCACCCTGAGAACTGAGCACCGAGCACCCAGCACCCTGAGTACTGAGCATCAAACACTCTGAGCACTGAGCACAGAGCACGCTGAGTACTGAGCACTGAGCACCCAGCACCCTGAGTACTGAGCACCCAGCACCCTGAGCACTGAGCACCCAGCACCCTGTGTACTGAGCACCGAGCACCCCGAGAACTGAGCACCCAGCACCGTGAGTACTGAGCACCCAGCACCCTGAGTACTGAGCACCCAGCACCCTGAGCACTGAGCACCCAGCAACCTGAGTACTGAGCACCGAGCACTCTGAGCACTGAGCACACAGCACACCGAGCACTGAGCATCCAGCACCCCGAGCACTGAGCACTGAGCACCCTGAGCACTGAGCACCCAGAACCCCGAGTACTGAGCACTGAGCACCCTGAGTACTGAGCACCCAGTACCCCGAGTACTGAGCACTGAGCACCTTGAGTACTGAGCACCCAGCACCCTGAGCACTGAGCACTGAGAACCCTGAGTACTGAGCACCGAGCACCCCGAGCACTGAGCACCCAGCACCCCGAGCACTGAGCACCCAGCACCCTGAGTACTGAGCACTGAGCACCCAGCACCCCGAGCACTGAGCACTCAGCACCCTGTGTACTGAGCACTGAGTACCCAGTACCCCCGAGCACTGAGAACCAGCACCCTGAGCACTGAGCACCCAGCACCCCGAGTACTGAGCACCCAGCACCCCGAGCACTGAGCACCCAGCACCCCGATCACTGAGCACCGAGCACCCTGAGTACTGAGCACCCAGCACCCCGAGCACAGAGCACCCAGCACCCCGAGCACTGAGCACCCAGCACCCTGAGTACTGAGCACCCAGCACCCTGAGCACTGAGCAATGAGCACCCCGAACACTGTGCACCCAGCACCCTGAGAACTGAGCACCCAGCACCCTGAGTACTGAGCACCCAGCATCGTGAGCACTGAGCACCCAGCACCCTGAGCACTGAGCACCCAGCACCCTGAGTACTGAGAACCCAGCACCCTGAGTACTGAACACCCAGCACCCTGAGCACTGAGCACTGAGCACCCAGCACCCTGAGCACTGAGCACTGAGCACCCAGCACCCTGAGCACTGAGCACCCAGCACCCCGAGCATTGAGCACCCAGCACCCTGAGCACCCAGCACCCTGAGCACTGACCACCCTGAGCACTGAGCACCCAGCACCCTGAGTACTGAGCATCCAACACTCTGAGCACTGAGCACAGAGCACGCTGAGTACTGAGCACTGAGCACCCAGCACCCTGAGTACTGAGCACCCAGCACCCCGAGCACTGAGCACCCAGCACCCTGTGTACTGAGCACCGAGCACCCCGAGCACTGAGCACCCACCACCCTGAGTACTGAGCACCCAGCACCCCGAGAATGAGCACCCAGCACCCCGAGCACTGAGCACCCAGCACCCTGATCACTGAGCACCCAGCACCCTGAGTACAGAGCATCCAGCACCCCGAGCACTGAGCACCCAGCACCCTGAGTACTGAGCACCCTGAGTACTGAGCACCCAGCACCCTGAGTACTGAGCACCCTGCACCCCGAGCACTGAGCACCCTGAGCACTGAGCACCCAGCATCCTGAGCACTGAGTACTGAGCACCCAGCACGCTGAGCACTGAGCACCAAGCACCCTGAACACTGAGCACCCAGCACCCTGAGTACTGAGCACCCAGCACCCCAAACACTGAGCACCGAGCACCCTGAGAACTGAGCACCGAGCACCCTGAGTACTGAGCACCCAGCACCATAAGTACTGAGCACCGAGCACCCAGAGTACTGAGCAACCTGAGTACTGAGCACCCAGCACCCCGAGAATGAGCACCCAGCACCATGAGTACTGAGCACCGAGCACCCTGAGCACTGAGCACCCAGCACCCTGAGCACTGAGCACGGAGCACCCCGAGGACTGAGCACCCAGCACCGTGAGCACTGAGCACCCAGCACCTTGAGTACTGAGCACCGAGCACCCCGAGCACTGAGCACCCAGCACCCTGAGTACTGAGCACCGATCTCCCCGAGCACTGAGCACCCTGAGTACTGAGCACCCAGCACCCCAATCACTGAGCACCCAGCACCCTGAGTACTGAGCACCCAGCACCCTGAGCACTGAGCACCCAGCACCCGAGCACTGAGCACCCAGCACCCTAAGCACCCAGCACCCTGAGCACTGAGCACCCTGAGCACTGAGCACTGAGCACCCAGCACCCTGAGTACTGAGCATCAAACACTCTGAGCACTGAGCACAGAGCACGCTGAGTACTGAGCACTGAGCACCCAGCACCCTGAGTACTGAGCACCCAGCACCCTGAGCACTGAGCACCCAGCACCCTGTGTACTGAGCACCGAGCACCCCGAGCACTGAGCACCCAGCACCCTGAGTACTGAGCACCCAGCACCCTGAGTACTGAGCACCCAGCACCCTGAGCACTGAGCACCCAGCAACCTGAGTACTGAGCACCCAGCACTCTGAGCACTGAGCACACAGCACACCGAGCACTGAGCATCCAGCACCCCGAGCACTGAGCACTGAGCACCCTGAGCACTGAGCACCCAGAACCCCGAGTACTGAGCACTGAGCACCCTGAGTACTGAGCACCCAGTACCCCGAGTACTGAGCACTGAGCACCCTGAGTACTGAGCACCCAGCACCCTGAGCACTGAGCACTGAGAACCCTGAGTACTGAGCACCGAGCACCCCGAGCACTGAGCACCCAGCACCCCGAGCACTGAGCACCCAGCACCCTGAGTACTGAGCACTGAGCACTCAGCACCCTGTGTACTGAGCACTGAGAACCCAGTACCCCCGAGCACTGAGAACCAGATCCCTGAGCACTGAGCACCCAGCACCCCGAGTACTGAGCACCCAGCACCCCGAGCACTGAGCACCCAGCACCCCGATCACTGAGCACCGAGCACCCTGAGTACTGAGCACCCAGCACCCCGAGCACAGAGCACCCAGCACCCCGAGCACTGAGCACCCAGCACCCTGAGTACTGAGCACCCAGCACCCTGAGCACTGAGCAATGAGCACCCCGAACACTGTGCACCCAGCACCCTGAGAACTGAGCACCCAGCACCCTGAGTACTGAGCACCCAGCATCGTGAGCACTGAGCACCCAGCACCCTGAGCACTGAGCACCCAGCACCCTGAGTACTGAGAACCCAGCACCCTGAGTACTGAACACCCAGCACCCTGAGCACTGAGCACTGAGCACCCAGCACCCTGAGCACTGAGCACTGAGCACCCAGCACCCTGAGCACTGAGCACCCAGCACCCCGAGCATTGAGCACCCAGCACCCTGAGCACCCAGCACCCTGAGCACTGACCACCCTGAGCACTGAGCACCCAGCACCCTGAGTACTGAGCATCCAACACTCTGAGCACTGAGCACAGAGCACGCTGAGTACTGAGCACTGAGCACCCAGCACCCTGAGTACTGAGCACCCAGCACCCCGAGCACTGAGCACCCAGCACCCTGTGTACTGAGCACCGAGCACCCCGAGCACTGAGCACCCACCACCCTGAGTACTGAGCACCCAGCACCCCAAGAATGAGCACCCAGCACACCGAGCACTGAGCACCCAGCACCCTGATCACTGAGCACCCAGCACCCTGAGTACAGACCATCCAGCATCCCGAGCACTGAGCACCCAGCACCCTGAGTACTGAGCACCCTGAGTACTGAGCACCCAGCACCCTGAGTACTGAGCACCCTGCACCCCGAGCACTGAGCACCCTGAGCACTGAGCACCCAGCATCCTGAGCACTGAGTACTGAGCACCCAGCACGCTGAGCACTGAGCACCAAGCACCCTGAACAGTGAGCACACAGCACCCTGAGTACTGAGCACCCAGCACACCAAACACTGAGCACCGAGCACCCTGAGAACTGAGCACCGAGCACCCTGAGTACTGAGCACCCAGCACCATGAGTACTGAGCACCGAGCAACCAGAGTACTGAGCAACCTGAGTACTGAGCACCCAGCACCCCGAGAATGAGCACCCAGCACCATGAGTACTGAGCACCGAGCACCCTGAGCACTGAGCACCCAGCACCCTGAGCACTGAGCACGGAGCACCCCGAGGACTGAGCACCCAGCACCGTGAGCACTGAGCACCCAGCACCTTGAGTACTGAGCACCGAGCACCCCGAGCACTGAGCACCCAGCACCCTAAGTAATGAGCACCCAGCACCCTGAGCACTGAGCACCCAGCCCCCCGAGCACTGAGCACCCAGCACCCTGAGTACTGAGCACCCAGCACCCTGAGTACTGAGCACCCAGCACCCCGAGCACTGAGCACCCAGCACCCTGAGCACTGAGCACCCAGCACCCTGAGTACTGAGCACCCTGCACCCCGAGCACTGAGCACCAAGCACCCTGAGTAATGAGCACCCAGCACCCTGAGTACTGAGCACTGAGCACCCTGAGCACTGAGCACCCTGAGTACTGAGCACCCTGCACCCCGAGCACTGAGCACCAAGCACCCTGAGTAATGAGCACCCAGCACCCTGAGTACTGAGCACCGATCTCCCCGAGCACTGAGCACCCTGAGTACTGAGCACCCAGCACCCCAATCACTGAGCACCCAGCACCCTGAGTACTGAGCACCCAGCACCCTGAGCACTGAGCACCCAGCACCCGAGCACTGAGCACCCAGCACCCTAAGCACCCAGCACCCTGAGCACTGAGCACCCTGAGCACTGAGCACTGAGCACCCAGCACCCTGAGTACTGAGCATCAAACACTCTGAGCACTGAGCACAGAGCACGCTGAGTACTGAGCACTGAGCACCCAGCACCCTGAGTACTGAGCACCCAGCACCCTGAGCACTGAGCACCCAGCACCCTGTGTACTGAGCACCGAGCACCCCGAGCACTGAGCACCCAGCACCCTGAGTACTGAGCACCCAGCACCCTGAGTACTGAGCACCCAGCACCCTGAGCACTGAGCACCCAGCAACCTGAGTACTGAGCACCCAGCACTCTGAGCACTGAGCACACAGCACACCGAGCACTGAGCATCCAGCACCCCGAGCACTGAGCACTGAGCACCCTGAGCACTGAGCACCCAGAACCCCGAGTACTGAGCACTGAGCACCCTGAGTACTGAGCACCCAGTACCCCGAGTACTGAGCACTGAGCACCCTGAGTACTGAGCACCCAGCACCCTGAGCACTGAGCACTGAGAACCCTGAGTACTGAGCACCGAGCACCCCGAGCACTGAGCACCCAGCACCCCGAGCACTGAGCACCCAGCACCCTGAGTACTGAGCACTGAGCACTCAGCACCCTGTGTACTGAGCACTGAGAACCCAGTACCCCCGAGCACTGAGAACCAGATCCCTGAGCACTGAGCACCCAGCACCCCGAGTACTGAGCACCCAGCACCCCGAGCACTGAGCACCCAGCACCCCGATCACTGAGCACCGAGCACCCTGAGTACTGAGCACCCAGCACCCCGAGCACAGAGCACCCAGCACCCCGAGCACTGAGCACCCAGCACCCTGAGTACTGAGCACCCAGCACCCTGAGCACTGAGCAATGAGCACCCCGAACACTGTGCACCCAGCACCCTGAGAACTGAGCACCCAGCACCCTGAGTACTGAGCACCCAGCATCGTGAGCACTGAGCACCCAGCACCCTGAGCACTGAGCACCCAGCACCCTGAGTACTGAGAACCCAGCACCCTGAGTACTGAACACCCAGCACCCTGAGCACTGAGCACTGAGCACCCAGCACCCTGAGCACTGAGCACTGAGCACCCAGCACCCTGAGCACTGAGCACCCAGCACCCCGAGCAATGAGCACCCAGCACCCTGAGCACCCAGCACCCTGAGCACTGACCACCCTGAGCACTGAGCACCCAGCACCCTGAGTACTGAGCATCCAACACTCTGAGCACTGAGCACAGAGCACGCTGAGTACTGAGCACTGAGCACCCAGCACCCTGAGTACTGAGCACCCAGCACCCCGAGCACTGAGCACCCAGCACCCTGTGTACTGAGCACCGAGCACCCCGAGCACTGAGCACCCACCACCCTGAGTACTGAGCACCCAGCACCCCGAGAATGAGCACCCAGCACCCCGAGCACTGAGCACCCAGCACCCTGATCACTGAGCACCCAGCACCCTGAGTACAGACCATCCAGCATCCCGAGCACTGAGCACCCAGCACCCTGAGTACTGAGCACCCTGAGTACTGAGCACCCAGCACCCTGAGTACTGAGCACCCTGCACCCCGAGCACTGAGCACCCTGAGCACTGAGCACCCAGCATCCTGAGCACTGAGTACTGAGCACCCAGCACGCTGAGCACTGAGCACCAAGCACCCTGAACAGTGAGCACACAGCACCCTGAGTACTGAGCACCCAGCACACCAAACACTGAGCACCGAGCACCCGGAGAACTGAGCACCGAGCACCCTGAGTACTGAGCACCCAGCACCATGAGTACTGAGCACCGAGCACCCAGAGTACTGAGCAACCTGAGTACTGAGCACCCAGCACCCCGAGAATGAGCACCCAGCACCATGAGTACTGAGCACCGAGCACCCTGAGCACTGAGCACCCAGCACCCTGAGCACTGAGCACGGAGCACCCCGAGGACTGAGCACCCAGCACCGTGAGCACTGAGCACCCAGCACCTTGAGTACTGAGCACCGAGCACCCCGAGCACTGAGCACCCAGCACCCTAAGTAATGAGCACCCAGCACCCTGAGCACTGAGCACCCAGCCCCCCGAGCACTGAGCACCCAGCACCCTGAGTACTGAGCACCCAGCACCCTGAGTACTGAGCACCCAGCACCCCGAGCACTGAGCACCCAGCACCCTGAGCACTGAGCACCCAGCACCCTGAGTACTGAGCACCCTGCACCCCGAGCACTGAGCACCAAGCACCCTGAGTAATGAGCACCCAGCACCCTGAGTACTGAGCACTGAGCACCCTGAGCACTGAGCACCCAGCACCCTGAGCGCTGAGCACCCAGCACCCTGAGTACTGAGCACTCAGCACCCTGAGTACTGAGCACCGAGCACCCCGAGCACTGAGCACCCAGCACCCTGAGCACTGAGCACGCTGAGGACTGAGCAACCAGGACCCTGAGTACTGAGCACCCAGCACCCTGAGTACTGAGCACCCAGCACCCCGAGCACTGAGCACCGAGCACCCCGAACACTGTGCACCCAGCACCCTGAGAACTGAGCACCCAGCACCCTGAGTACTGAGCACCCAGCATCGTGAGCACTGAGCACCCAGCACCCTGAGCACTGAGCACCCAGCACCCTGAGTACTGAGCACCCAGCACCCTGAGTACTGAACACCCAGCACCCTGAGCACTGAGCACTGAGCACCCAGCACCCTGAGCACTGAGCACCCAGCACCCCGAGCACTGAGCACCCAGCACCCTGAGCACCCAGCACCCTGAGCACTGAGCACACTGAGCACTGAGCACTGAGCACCCAGCACCCTGAGTACTGAGCATCAAACACTCTGAGCACTGAGCACAGAGCACGCTGAGTACTGAGAACTGAGCACCCAGCACCCTGAGTACGGAGCACCCAGCACCCCGTGCACTGAGCACCCAGCACCCTGTGTACTGAGCACCGAGCACCCCGAGCACTGAGCACCCAGCACCCTGAGTACTGAGCACCCAGCACCCCGAGAATGAGCACCCAGCACCCCGAGAACTGAGCACCAAGCACCCTGAGCACTGAGCACCCAGCACCCTGAGTACTGAGCACCCAGCACCCTGAGCACTGAGCACCCAGCACCCTGAGTACTGAGCACCCTGAGTACTGAGCACCCAACACCCTGAGTACTAAGCACCCTGCACCCCGAGCACTGAGCACCCTGAGCACTGAGCACCCAGCATCCTGAGCACTGAGTACTGAGCACCCAGCACGCTGAGCACTGAGCACCCAGCACCCTGAACACTGAGCACCCAGCACCCTGAGTACTGAGCACCCAGCACCCCAAACACTGAGCACCGAGCACCCTGAGAACTGAGCACCGAGCACCCTGAGTACTGAGCACCCAGCACCATGAGTACTGAGCACCGAGCACCCAGAGTACTGAGCAACCTGAGTACTGAGCACCCAGCACCCCGAGAATGAGCACCCAGCACCATGAGTACTGAGCACCGAGCAGCCTGATCACTGAGCACCCAGCACCCTGAGCACTGAGCACGGAGCACCCCGAGGACTGAGCACCCAGTACCGTGAGCACTGAGCACCCAGCACCCTGAGTACTGAGCACCCAGCACCCTGAATACTGAGCACCCAGCACCCCGAGCACTGAGCACCCAGCACCCTGAGCACTGAGCACCCAGTACCCTGAGTACTGAGCACCCAGCACCCTGAGTACTGAGCACTGAGCACCCTGAGCACTGAGCACCCAGCACCCTGAGCACTGAGCACCCAGCACCCCGAGCACTGAGCACCCAGCACCCTGAGCACTGAGCACCAAGCACCCTGAGTAATGAGCACCCAGCACCCTGAGTACTGAGCACTGAGCACCCTGAGCACTGAGCACCCAGCACCCTGAGCACTGAGCACCCAGCACCCCGAGCACTGAGCACCCAGCACCCTGAGCACTGAGCACGCTGAGGACTGAGCAACCAGCACCATGAGTACTGAGCATCCAGCACCCTGAGTACTGAGCACCCAGCATCCTGAGTACTGAGCACCGATCACCCTGAGCACTGAGCACCCAGCACCCCGAGCACTGAGCACCCAGCACCCTGAGTACTGAGCACCCTGAGTACTGAGCACCCAGCACCCCGAGCACTGAGCACCCAGCACCCTGAGTCCTGAGCACCCTGAGTACTGAGCACCCAGCACCCTGAGTACTGAGCACCCTGAGTACTGAGCACCCAGCACCCTGAGCACTGAGCACCCAGCACACTGAGTACTGAGCACCCAGCACCCTGAGCACTGAGCACAAAGCACCCTGAGTACTGAGCACCGAGCACCCCGAGCACTGAGCACCCAGCACCCTGAGTACTGAGCACCCAGCACCCTGAGTAGTGAGCACCCAGCACCCCGAGTACTGAGCACCCAGCACCGTGAGTACTGACCACCCAGCACCCTGAGTACTGAGCACCCAGCACCCCGAACACTAAGCACCCAGCACCCCGAGCACCGAGCACCCAGCACCCTGAGCACTGAGCACCCAGCACCCTGAGCACTGAGCACTGAGCACCCAGCAACCTGAGCACTGAGCACCCAGCACCCTGAGTACTAAGCACCCAGCACCCTGAGTACTGAGCACCCAGCACCCTGAGTACTGAGCACCCAGCGTACTGAGCACCGAGCACCCCGAGCACTGAGCACCCAGCACCCTGAGTACTGAGCACCCAGCACCCCGAGCACTGAGCACCCAGCACCCTGAGTACTGAGCACCGAGCACCCTGAGTACTGAGCACCCAGCACCCTGAGTACTGAGCACCCAGCGTACTGAGCACCGAGCACCCAGCACCCTGAGTACTGAGCACCCAGCACCCTGAGCACTGAGCACTCAGCACCCTGAGTACTGAGCACTGAGCACCCTGAGAACTGAGCACTGAGCACCCTGAGCACTGAGCACCCAGCACCCCGAGCACTGAGCACCCAGCACCCTGAGTACTGAGCACCCAGCACCCTGAGTACTGAGCACTCAGCACCCTGAGTACTGAGCACCGAGCACCCCGAGCACTGAGCACCCAGCACCCTGAGTACTGAGTACACAGCATCCTGAGTACTGAGCACCTATCACCCTGAGCACTGAGCACCCAGCACCCCGAGCACTGAGCACCCTGAGTACTGAGCACCCAGCACCCTGAGTACTGAGCACTAAGCACCCAGAGCACTGAGCACCCAGCACCCCGAGCACGGAGCACCCAGGACCCCGAGCACTGAGTACTGAGCACCCAGCACCCTGAGTCCTGAGCACCGAGCTCCCCGAGCACTGAGCACCCTGAGTACTGAGCACCCAGCACCCCGATCACTGAGCACCCAGCACCCTGAGCACTGGGCACCCAGCACCCTGAGCACTGAGCACCCATCACCCTGAGTACTGAGCACCCAGCACGCTGAGTACTGAGCACCCAGCACCCCGAGCACTGAGCACCCAGCACCCTGAGTACTGAGCACTGAGCACCCAGCACCCCGAGCACTGAGCACCCAGCACCCTGTGTACTGAGCACCGAGCACCCCGAGCACTGAGCACCCAGCACCCTGAGCACTCAGCACCCAGCACCCCGAGCACTGAGCACCCAGCACTCTGAGTACTGAGCACCCAGACCCCGAGCACTGAGCACCCAGCACCCCTAGCACTGTGCACCCAGCACCCTGAGTACGGAGAACCCAGCACCCTGAGTACTGAGCACCCAGCACCCTGAGCACTGAGCACCCAGCATCCTGAGCACTGAGTACTGAGCACCCAGCACCCTGAGCACTGAGAACGCAGCACCCTGGGCACTGAGCACCCAGCACCCTGAGCACTGAGCACTGAGAACCCTGAGTACTGAGCACCGAGCACGCCGAGCTCTGAGCACCCAGCACCCCGAGCACTGAGCACCCAGCACCCTGAGTACTGAGCACTGAGCACCCAGCACCCCGAGCACTGAGCACTCAGCACCCTGTGTACTGAGCACTGAGTACCCAGTACCCCCGAGCACTGAGAACCAGCACCCTGAGCACTGAGCACCCAGCACCCCGAGTACTGAGCACCCAGCACCCCGAGCACTGAGCACCCAGCACCCCGAGCACTGAGCACCGAGCACCCTGAGTACTGAGCACCCAGCACCCCGAGCACTGAGCACCCAGCACCCCGAGCACTTAGCACCCAGCACCCTGAGTACTGAGCACCCAGCACCCTGAGCACTGAGCACCGAGCACCCCGAACACTGTGCACCCAGCACCCTGAGAACTGAGCACCCAGCACCCTGAGTACTGAGCACCCAGCATCGTGAGCACTGAGCACCCAGCACCCTGAGCACTGAGCACCCAGCACCCTGAGTACTGAGAACCCAGCACCCTGAGTACTGAACACCCAGCACCCTGAGCACTGAGCACTGAGCACCCAGCACCCTGAGCACTGAGCACTGAGCACCCAGCACCCTGAGCACTGAGCACCCAGCACCCCGAGCATTGAGCACCCAGCACCCTGAGCACCCAGCACCCTGAGCACTGAGCACCCTGAGCACTGAGCACCCAGCACCCTGAGTACTGAGCATCCAACACTCTGAGCACTGAGCACAGAGCACGCTGAGTACTGAGCACTGAGCACCCAGCACCCTGAGTACTGAGCACCCAGCACCCCGAGCACTGAGCACCCAGCACCCTGTGTACTGAGCACCGAGCACCCCGAGCACTGAGCACCCACCACCCTGAGTACTGAGCACCCAGCACCCCGAGAATGAGCACCCAGCACCCCGAGCACTGAGCATCCAGTACTCTGAGCACTGAGCACCCAGCACCCTGAGTACTGAGCACCCAGCACCCCGAGCACTGAGCACCCAGCACCCTGAGTACTGAGCACCCTGAGTACTGAGCACCCAGCACCCTGAGTACTGAGCACCCTGCACCCCGAGCACTGAGCACCCTGAGCACTGAGCACCCAGCATCCTGAGCACTGAGTACTGAGCACCCAGCACGCTGAGCACTGAGCACCAAGCACCCTGAACACTGAGCACCCAGCACCCTGAGTACTGAGCACCCAGCACCCCAAACACTGAGCACCGAGCACCCTGAGAACTGAGCACCGAGCACCCTGAGTACTGAGCACCCAGCACCATGAGTACTGAGCACCGAGCACCCAGAGTACTGAGCAACCTGAGTACTGAGCACCCAGCACCCCGAGAATGAGCACCCAGCACCATGAGTACTGAGCAACGAGCACCCTGAGCAATGAGCACCCAGCACCCTGAGCACTGAGCACGGAGCACCCCGAGGACTGAGCACCCAGCACCGTGAGCACTGAGCACCCAGTACCTTGAGTACTGAGCACCGAGCACCCCGAGCACTGAGCACCCAGCACCTAAGTAATGAGCACCCAGCACCCTGAGCACTGAGCACCCAGCCCCCCGAGCACTGAGCACCCAGCACCCTGAGTACTGAGCACCCAGCACCCTGAGTACTGAGCACCCAGCACCCCGAGCACTGAGCACCCAGCACCCTGAGCACTGAGCACCCAGCACCCTGAGTACTGAGCACCCTGCACCCCGAGCACTGAGCACCAAGCACCCTTAGTAATGAGCACCCAGCACCCTGAGTACTGAGCACTGAGCAACCTGAGCACTGAGCACCCAGCACCCTGAGCACTGAGCACCCAGCACCCTGAGTACTGAGCACTCAGCACCCTGAGTACTGAGCACCGAGCACCCCGAGCACTGAGCACCCAGCACCCTGAGCACTGAGCACGCTGAGGACTGAGCAACCAGCACCCTGAGTACTGAGCACCCAGCACCCTGAGTACTAAGCACCCAGCACCCCGAGCACTGAGCACCGAGCACCCCGAACACTGTGCACCCAGCACCCTGAGAACTGAGCACCCAGCACCCTGAGTACTGAGCACCCAGCATCGTGAGCACTGAGCACCCAGCACCCTGAGCACTGAGCACCCAGCACCCTGAGTACTGAGCACCCAGCACCCTGAGTACTGAACACCCAGCACCCTGAGCACTGAGCACTGAGCACCCAGCACCCTGAGCACTGAGCACTGAGCACCCAGCACCCTGAGCACTGAGCACCCAGCACCCCGAGCACTGAGCACCCAGCACCCTGAGCACCCAGCACACTGAGCACTGAGCACCCTGAGCACTGAGCACTGAGCACCCAGCACCCTGAGTACTGAGCATCAAACACTCTGAGCACTGAGCACAGAGCACGCTGAGTACTGAGAACTGAGCACCCAGCACCCTGAGTACTGAGCACCCAGCACCCCGAGCACTGAGCACCCAGCACCCTGTGTACTGAGCACCCTGAGTACTGAGCACCCAGCACCCTGAGTACTGAGCACCCAGCACCCCGAGCATTGAGCACCCAGCACCCTGAGTACTGAGCACCCAGCACCCCGAGAATGAGCACCCAGCACCCCGAGAACTAAGCACCAAGCACCCTGAGCACTGAGCACCCAGCACCCTGAGTACTGAGCACCCAGCACCCTGAGCACTGAGCACCCAGCACCCTGAGTACTGAGCACCCTGAGTACTGAGCACCCAGCACCCTGAGTACTGAGCACCCTGCACACCGAGCACTGAGCACCCTGAGCACTGAGCACCCAGCATCCTGAGCACTGAGTACTGAGCACCCAGCACGCTGAGCACTGAGCACCCAGCACCCTGAACACTGAGCACCCAGCACCCTGAGTACTGAGCACCCAGCACCCCAAACACTGAGCAGCGAGCACCCTGAGAACTGAGCACCGAGCACCCTGAGTACTGAGCACCCAGCACCATGAGTACTGAGCACCGAGCACCCAGAGTACTGAGCAACCTGAGTACTGAGCACCCAGCACCCCGAGAATGAGCACCCAGCACCATGAGTACTGAGCACCGAGCACCCTGATCACTGAGCACCCAGCACCCTGAGCACTGAGCACGGAGCACCCCGAGGACTGAGCACCCAGCACCGTGAGCACTGAGCACCCAGCACCTTGAGTACTGAGCACCGAGAACCCCGAGCACTGAGCACCCAGCACCCTAAGTAATGAGCACCCAGCACCCTGAGCACTGAGCACCCAGCCCCCCGAGCACTGAGCACCCAGCACCCTGAGTACTGAGCACCCAGCACCCTGAATACTGAGCACCCAGCACCCCGAGCACTGAGCACCCAGCACCCTGAGCACTGAGCACCCAGTACCCTGAGTACTGAGCACCCAGCACCCCGAGCACTGAGCAATAAGCACCCTGAGTAATGAGCACCCAGCACCCTGAGTACTGAGCACTGAGCACCCTGAGCACTGAGCACCCAGCACCCTGAGCACTGAGCACCCAGCACCCCGAGCACTGAGCACCCAGCACCCTGAGCACTGAGCACGCTGAGGACTGAGCAACCAGCACCCTGAGTACTGAGCATCCAGCACCCTGAGTACTGAGCACCCAGCATCCTGAGTACTGAGCACCGATCACCCTGAGCACTGAGCACCCAGCACCCCGAGCACTGAGCACCCAGCACCCTGAGTACTGAGCACCCTGAGTACTGAGCACCCAGCACCCCGAGCACTGAGCACCCAGCACCCTGAGTACTGAGCACCCAGCACCCTGAGTACTGAGCACCCTGAGTACTGAGCACCCAGCACCCTGAGCACTGAGCACCCAGCACACTGAGTACTGAGCACCCAGCACCCTGAGCACTGAGCACCCAACACCCTGAGTACTGAGCACCGAGCACCCCGAGCACTGAGCACCCAGCACCCTGAGTACTGAGCACCCAGCACCCTGAGTAGTGAGCACCCAGCACCCCGAGTACTGAGCACCCAGCACCGTGAGTACTGACCACCCAGCACCCTGAGTACTGAGCACCCAGCACCCCGAGCACTAAGCACCCAGCACCCCGAGCGCCGAGCACCCAGCACCCTGAGCACTGAGCACCCAGCACCCTGAGCACTGAGCACTGAGCACCCAGCACCCTGAGCACTGAGCACCCAGCACCCTGAGTACTAAGCACCCAGCACCCTGAGTACTAAGCACCCAGCACCCTGAGTACTGAGCACCCAGCACCCTGAGTACTGAGCACCCAGCGTACTGAGCACCGAGCACCCCGAGCACTGAGCACCCAGCACCCTGAGTACTGAGCACCCAGCACCCCGAGCACTGAGCACCCAGCACGCTGAGTACTGAGCACCGAGCACCCTGAGTACTGATCACCCAGCACCCTGAGTACTGAGCACCCAGCGTACTGAGCACCGAGCACCCAGCACCCTGAGTACTGAGCACCCAGCACCCTGAGCACTGAGCACTCAGCACCCTGAGTACTGAGCACTGAGCACCCTGAGAACTGAGCACTGAGCACCCTGAGCACTGAGGACCCAGCACCCCGAGCACTGAGCACCCAGCACCCTGAGTACTGAGCACCCAGCACCCTGAGTACTGAGCACCCAGCACCCTGAGTACTGAGCACTCAGCACCCTGAGTACTGAGCACCGAGCACCCCGAGCACTGAGCACCCAGCACCCTGAGTACTGAGTACACAGCATTCTGAGTACTGAGCACCTATCACCCTGAGCACTGAGCACCCAGCACCCCGAGCACTGAGCACCCTGAGTACTGAGCACCAGGCACCCTGAGTACTGAGCACTAAGCACCCAGAGCACTGAGCACCCAGCACCCCGAGCACGGAGCACCCAGGACCCCGAGCACTGAGTACTGAGCACCCAGCACCCTGAGTACTGAGCACCGAGCTCCCCGAGCACTGAGCACCCTGAGTACTGAGCACCCAGCACCCCGATCACTGAGCACCCAGCACCCTGAGCACTGAGCACCCAGCACCCTGAGCACTGAGCACCCAGCACCCTGAGTACTGAGCACCCAGCACGCTGAGTACTGAGCACCCAGCACCCCGAGCACTGAGCACCCAGCACCCTGAGTACTGAGCACTGAGCACCCAGCACCCCGAGCACTGAGCACCCAGCACCCTGTGTACTGAGCACCGAGCACCCCGAGCACCCCGAGCACTGAGCACCCAGCACCCTGAGCACTCAGCACCCAGCACCCCGAGCACTGAGCACCCAGCACCTAAGTAATGAGCACCCAGCACCCTGAGCACTGAGCACCCAGCCCCCCGAGCACTGAGCACCCAGCACCCTGAGTACTGAGCACCCAGCACCCTGAGTACTGAGCACCCAGCACCCCGAGCACTGAGCACCCAGCACCCTGAGCACTGAGCACCCAGCACCCTGAGTACTGAGCACCCTGCACCCCGAGCACTGAGCACCAAGCACCCTTAGTAATGAGCACCCAGCACCCTGAGTACTGAGCACTGAGCAACCTGAGCACTGAGCACCCAGCACCCTGAGCACTGAGCACCCAGCACCCTGAGTACTGAGCACTCAGCACCCTGAGTACTGAGCACCGAGCACCCCGAGCACTGAGCACCCAGCACCCTGAGCACTGAGCACGCTGAGGACTGAGCAACCAGCACCCTGAGTACTGAGCACCCAGCACCCTGAGTACTAAGCACCCAGCACCCCGAGCACTGAGCACCGAGCACCCCGAACACTGTGCACCCAGCACCCTGAGAACTGAGCACCCAGCACCCTGAGTACTGAGCACCCAGCATCGTGAGCACTGAGCACCCAGCACCCTGAGCACTGAGCACCCAGCACCCTGAGTACTGAGCACCCAGCACCCTGAGTACTGAACACCCAGCACCCTGAGCACTGAGCACTGAGCACCCAGCACCCTGAGCACTGAGCACTGAGCACCCAGCACCCTGAGCACTGAGCACCCAGCACCCCGAGCACTGAGCACCCAGCACCCTGAGCACCCAGCACACTGAGCACTGAGCACCCTGAGCACTGAGCACTGAGCACCCAGCACCCTGAGTACTGAGCATCAAACACTCTGAGCACTGAGCACAGAGCACGCTGAGTACTGAGAACTGAGCACCCAGCACCCTGAGTACTGAGCACCCAGCACCCCGAGCACTGAGCACCCAGCACCCTGTGTACTGAGCACCCTGAGTACTGAGCACCCAGCACCCTGAGTACTGAGCACCCAGCACCCCGAGCATTGAGCACCCAGCACCCTGAGTACTGAGCACCCAGCACCCCGAGAATGAGCACCCAGCACCCCGAGAACTAAGCACCAAGCACCCTGAGCACTGAGCACCCAGCACCCTGAGTACTGAGCACCCAGCACCCTGAGCACTGAGCACCCAGCACCCTGAGTACTGAGCACCCTGAGTACTGAGCACCCAGCACCCTGAGTACTGAGCACCCTGCACACCGAGCACTGAGCACCCTGAGCACTGAGCACCCAGCATCCTGAGCACTGAGTACTGAGCACCCAGCACGCTGAGCACTGAGCACCCAGCACCCTGAACACTGAGCACCCAGCACCCTGAGTACTGAGCACCCAGCACCCCAAACACTGAGCAGCGAGCACCCTGAGAACTGAGCACCGAGCACCCTGAGTACTGAGCACCCAGCACCATGAGTACTGAGCACCGAGCACCCAGAGTACTGAGCAACCTGAGTACTGAGCACCCAGCACCCCGAGAATGAGCACCCAGCACCATGAGTACTGAGCACCGAGCACCCTGATCACTGAGCACCCAGCACCCTGAGCACTGAGCACGGAGCACCCCGAGGACTGAGCACCCAGCACCGTGAGCACTGAGCACCCAGCACCTTGAGTACTGAGCACCGAGAACCCCGAGCACTGAGCACCCAGCACCCTAAGTAATGAGCACCCAGCACCCTGAGCACTGAGCACCCAGCCCCCCGAGCACTGAGCACCCAGCACCCTGAGTACTGAGCACCCAGCACCCTGAATACTGAGCACCCAGCACCCCGAGCACTGAGCACCCAGCACCCTGAGCACTGAGCACCCAGTACCCTGAGTACTGAGCACCCAGCACCCCGAGCACTGAGCAATAAGCACCCTGAGTAATGAGCACCCAGCACCCTGAGTACTGAGCACTGAGCACCCTGAGCACTGAGCACCCAGCACCCTGAGCACTGAGCACCCAGCACCCCGAGCACTGAGCACCCAGCACCCTGAGCACTGAGCACGCTGAGGACTGAGCAACCAGCACCCTGAGTACTGAGCATCCAGCACCCTGAGTACTGAGCACCCAGCATCCTGAGTACTGAGCACCGATCACCCTGAGCACTGAGCACCCAGCACCCCGAGCACTGAGCACCCAGCACCCTGAGTACTGAGCACCCTGAGTACTGAGCACCCAGCACCCCGAGCACTGAGCACCCAGCACCCTGAGTACTGAGCACCCAGCACCCTGAGTACTGAGCACCCTGAGTACTGAGCACCCAGCACCCTGAGCACTGAGCACCCAGCACACTGAGTACTGAGCACCCAGCACCCTGAGCACTGAGCACCCAACACCCTGAGTACTGAGCACCGAGCACCCCGAGCACTGAGCACCCAGCACCCTGAGTACTGAGCACCCAGCACCCTGAGTAGTGAGCACCCAGCACCCCGAGTACTGAGCACCCAGCACCGTGAGTACTGACCACCCAGCACCCTGAGTACTGAGCACCCAGCACCCCGAGCACTAAGCACCCAGCACCCCGAGCGCCGAGCACCCAGCACCCTGAGCACTGAGCACCCAGCACCCTGAGCACTGAGCACTGAGCACCCAGCACCCTGAGCACTGAGCACCCAGCACCCTGAGTACTAAGCACCCAGCACCCTGAGTACTAAGCACCCAGCACCCTGAGTACTGAGCACCCAGCACCCTGAGTACTGAGCACCCAGCGTACTGAGCACCGAGCACCCCGAGCACTGAGCACCCAGCACCCTGAGTACTGAGCACCCAGCACCCCGGGCACTGAGCACCCAGCACGCTGAGTACTGAGCACCGAGCACCCTGAGTACTGATCACCCAGCACCCTGAGTACTGAGCACCCAGCGTACTGAGCACCGAGCACCCAGCACCCTGAGTACTGAGCACCCAGCACCCTGAGCACTGAGCACTCAGCACCCTGAGTACTGAGCACTGAGCACCCTGAGAACTGAGCACTGAGCACCCTGAGCACTGAGGACCCAGCACCCCGAGCACTGAGCACCCAGCACCCTGAGTACTGAGCACCCAGCACCCTGAGTACTGAGCACCCAGCACCCTGAGTACTGAGCACTCAGCACCCTGAGTACTGAGCACCGAGCACCCCGAGCACTGAGCACCCAGCACCCTGAGTACTGAGTACACAGCATTCTGAGTACTGAGCACCTATCACCCTGAGCACTGAGCACCCAGCACCCCGAGCACTGAGCACCCTGAGTACTGAGCACCAGGCACCCTGAGTACTGAGCACTAAGCACCCAGAGCACTGAGCACCCAGCACCCCGAGCACGGAGCACCCAGGACCCCGAGCACTGAGTACTGAGCACCCAGCACCCTGAGTACTGAGCACCGAGCTCCCCGAGCACTGAGCACCCTGAGTACTGAGCACCCAGCACCCCGATCACTGAGCACCCAGCACCCTGAGCACTGAGCACCCAGCACCCTGAGCACTGAGCACCCAGCACCCTGAGTACTGAGCACCCAGCACGCTGAGTACTGAGCACCCAGCACCCCGAGCACTGAGCACCCAGCACCCTGAGTACTGAGCACTGAGCACCCAGCACCCCGAGCACTGAGCACCCAGCACCCTGTGTACTGAGCACCGAGCACCCCGAGCACCCCGAGCACTGAGCACCCAGCACCCTGAGCACTCAGCACCCAGCACCCCGAGCACTGAGCACCCAGCACCCTGAGTACTGAGCACCCAGACCCCGAGCACTGAGCACCCAGCACCCAAAGCACTGTGCACCCAGCACCCTGAGTACGGAGAACCCAGCACCCTGAGTACTGAGCACCCAGCACCCTGAGCACTGAGCACCCAGCAGCCCGAGCACTGAGCACCCAGCATCCTGAGCACTGAGTACTGATCACCCAGCACCCTGAGCACTGAGAACGCAGCACCCTGAGCACTGAGCACCCAGCACCCTGAGTACTGAGCACCCAGCACCCCAAGCACTGAGCACCGAGCAAGCTGAGTACTGAGCACCCAGCACACTGAGTAGTGAGCACCCAGCACCCCGAGTACTGAGCACCCAGCATCGTGAGTACTGACCACCCAGCACCCTGAGTACTGAGCACCCAGCACCCCGAGCACTAAGCACCCAGCACCCCGAGCACCAAGCACCCAGCACCCTGAGCACTGAGCACCCAGCACCCTGAGTACTGAGCACTGAGCACCCAGCACCCTGAGCACTGAGCACCCAGCAGCCTGAGTACTAAGCACCCAGCACCCTGAGTACTGAGCACCCAGCACCCTGAGTACTGAGCACCCAGCGTACTGAGCACCGAGAACCCCGAGCACTGAGCACCCAGCACCCTGAGTACTGAGCACCCAGCACCCCGAGCACTGAGCACACAGCACCGTGAGTACTGAGCACCCAGCACCCTGAGTACTGAGCACCCAGCGTACTGAGCACCGAGCACCCAGCACCCTGAGTACTGAGCACCCAGCACCCTGAGCACTGAGCACCCAGCACCCTGAGTACTGAGCACTGAGCACCCTGAGTACTGAGCACTGAGCACCCTGAGCACTGAGCACCCAGCACCCCGAGCACTGATCACCCAGCACCCTGAGTACTGATCACCCAGCACCCTGAGTACTGAGCATTCAGCACCCTGAGTACTGAGCACCGAGCACCCCGAGCAGTGATCACCCAGCACCCTGAGCACTGAGCACCCTGAGTACTGAGCACCCAGCACACTGAGTACTGAGCACCCAGCACCCCGAGCACTGAGCACCCTGAGTACTGAGCACCCAGTACCCTGAGTACTGAGCACTAAGCACCCAGAGCACTGAGCACCCAGCACCCCGAGCACGGAGCACCCAGGACCCCGATCACTGAGTACTGAGCACCCAGCACCCTGAGTACTGAGCACCGAGCTCCCCGAGCACTGAGCACCCTGAGTACTGAGCACCCAGCACGCTGAGTACTGAGCACCCAGCACCCCGAGCACTGAGCACCCAGTACCCTGAGTACTGAGCACTGAGCACCCAGCACCCCGAGCACTGAGCACCCAGCACCCTGTGTACTGAGCACCGAGCACCCCGAGCACTGAGCACCCAGCACCCTGAGCACTCAGCACCCAGCACCCCGAGCACTGAGCACCCAGCACACTGAGCACTGAGCACCCAGCACCCTGAGCACTGAGCACCCAGCACCCAGAGCACTGAGCACCCAGCACCCTGAGCACTGAGCACCCAGCACCCTGAGTACTGAGCACCCAGCACCCTGAGCACTGAGCACCCAGCAGCCCGAGCACTGTGCACCCAGCATCCTGAGCACTGAGTACTGAGCACCCAGCACCCTGAGCACTGAGCACGCAGCACCCTGAGCACTGAGCACCCAGCACCCTGAGTACTGAGCACCCGGCACCCCAAGCACTGAGCACCGAGCACCCTGAGTACTGAGCACCCAGCACGCTGAGCACTGAGCACCCAGCACCGCGAGTACTGAGCACCCAGCACCCTGAGTACTGAGCACCCAGCACCCTGAGCACTGAGCACCCAGCACCCCGAGCACTGACCACCCAGCACCCTGAGCACTGAGCACCCAGCACCCTGAGTACTGAGCATCAAGCACCCTGAGCACTGAGCACCCAGCACCCTGAGCACTGAGCAGCCAGCACCCTGAGCACTGAGCACCCAACGTACTGAGCAACGAGCACCCCGAGCACTGATCACCCAGCACCCTGAGTACTGAGCGCTGAGCACCCTGAGTACTGAGCACCGAGCACACCGAGCACTGAGCACAGGGCACCCCGAGCACTGAGCACCCAGCACCCTGAGTACTGAGCACCCAGCACCCTGAGCACTGAGCACCCAGCACCCTGAGTACTGAGCACCCAGCACCCCGAGCACTGAGCACCCAGCACCCCGAGCACTGAGCACCCAGCACCGTGAGTACTGAGCACCCAGCACCCTGAGCACTGAGCACCCAGCACCCTGAGTACTGAGCACTGAGCACCCAGCACCCTGAGCACTGAGCACCCAGCAGCCTGAGTACTAAGCACCCAGCACCCTGAGTACTGAGCACCCAGCACCCTGAGTACTGAGCACCCAGCGTACTGAGCACCGAGCACCCCGAGCACTGAGCACCCAGCACCCTGAGTACTGAGCACCCAGCACCCCGAGCACTGAGCACACAGCACCGTGAGTACTGAGCACCCAGCACCCTGAGTACTGAGCACCCAGCGTACTGAGCACCGAGCACCCAGCACCCTGAGTACTGAGCACCCAGCACCCTGAGCACTGAGCACCCAGCACCCTGAGTACTGAGCACTGAGCACCCTGAGTACTGAGCACTGAGCACCCTGAGCACTGAGCACCCAGCACCCCGAGCACTGATCACCCAGCACCCTGAGTACTGATCACCCAGCACCCTGAGTACTGAGCACTCAGCACCCTGAGTACTGAGCACCGAGCACCCCGAGCAGTGATCACCCAGCACCCTGAGCACTGAGCACCCTGAGTACTGAGCACCCAGCACCCTGAGTACTGAGCACCCAGCACCCCGAGCACTGAGCACCCTGAGTACTGAGCACCCAGTACCCTGAGTACTGAGCACTAAGCACCCAGAGCACTGAGCACCCAGCACCCCGAGCACGGAGCACCCAGGACCCCGATCACTGAGTACTGAGCACCCAGCACCCTGAGTACTGAGCACCGAGCTCCCCGAGCACTGAGAACCCTGAGTACTGAGCACCCAGCACGCTGAGTACTGAGCACCCAGCACCCCGAGCACTGAGCACCCAGCACCCTGAGTACTGAGCACTGAGCACCCAGCACCCCGAGCACTGAGCACCCAGCACCCTGTGTACTGAGCACCGAGCACCCCGAGCACTGAGCACCCAGCACCCTGAGCACTCAGCACCCAGCACCCCGAGCACTGAGCACCCAGCACACTGAGCACTGAGCACCCAGCACCCTGAGCACTGAGCACCCAGCACCCAGAGCACTGAGCACCCAGCACCCTGAGCACTGAGCACCCAGCACCCTGAGTACTGAGCACCCAGCACCCTGAGCACTGAGCACCCAGCAGCCCGAGCACTGTGCACCCAGCATCCTGAGCACTGAGTACTGAGCACCCAGCACCCTGAGCACTGAGCACGCAGCACCCTGAGCACTGAGCACCCAGCACCCTGAGTACTGAGCACCCGGCACCCCAAGCACTGAGCACCGAGCACCCTGAGTACTGAGCACCCAGCACGCTGAGCACTGAGCACCCAGCACCGCGAGTACTGAGCACCCAGCACCCTGAGTACTGAGCACCCAGCACGCTGAGCACTGAGCACCCAGCACCCCGAGCACTGACCACCCAGCACCCTGAGCACTGAGCACCCAGCACCCTGAGTACTGAGCATCAAGCACCCTGAGCACTGAGCACCCAGCACCCTGAGCACTGAGCAGCCAGCACCCTGAGCACTGAGCACCCAACGTACTGAGCAACGAGCACCCCGAGCACTGATCACCCAGCACCCTGAGTACTGAGCGCTGAGCACCCTGAGTACTGAGCACCGAGCACACCGAGCACTGAGCACAGGGCACCCCGAGCACTGAGCACCCAGCACCCTGAGTACTGAGCACCCAGCACCCTGAGCACTGAGCACCCAGCACCCTGAGTACTGAGCACCCAGCACCCCGAGCACTGAGCACCCAGCACCCCGAGCACTGAGCACCCAGCACCGTGAGTACTGAGCACCCAGCACCCTGAGTACTGAGCACCGAGCACACCGAGCACTGAGCACAGGGCACCCCGAGCACTGAGCACCCAGCACCCTGAGTACTGAGCACCCAGCACCCTAAGTACTGAGCACTGAGCTCCCTGAGCACTGAGCACCAAGCACCCTGAGCACTGAGCACCCAGCATCCTGAGCACTGAGTACTGAGCACCCAGCACCCAGAGCACTGAGCACCGAGCACCCTGAGCACTGAGCACTCAGCACCCTGAGTACTGAGCACCCAGCACCCCAAACACTGAGCACCGAGCACCCTGAGAACTGAGCACCGAGCACCCTTAGCACTGAGCAGCCAGCACCATGAGTACTGAGCACCGAGCACCCAGAGTACTGAGCAACCTGAGTACTGAGCACCCAGCACCCTGAGAATGAGCACCCAGCACCATGAGTACTGAGCACCGAGCACCCTGAGCACTGAGCACCCAGCACCCTGAGTACTGAGCACCCAGCACCCCGAGCACTGAGCACCCAGCACCCTGAGTAATGAGCACCCAGCACCCTGAGTACTGAGCACTGAGCACCCTGAGCACTGAGCACCCAGCACTACGAGCACTGAGCACCCAGCACCCTGAGTACTGAGCACCCAGCACCCTGAGTACTGAGCACCCAGCACCCTGAGTACTGAGCACCGAGCACCCTGAGCACTGAGCACCCAGCACCCTGAGCACTGAGCACCCTGAGGACTGAGCAACCAGCACCCTGAGTACTGAGCACCCAGCACCCTGAGTACTGAGCACCCAGCATCCTGAGTACTGAGCACCGATCACCCTGAGCACTGAGCACCCAGCACCCCGAGCACTGAGCACCCAGCACCCAGAGTACTGAGCACCCTGAGTACTGAGCACCCAGCACCCCGAGCACTGAGCACCCAGCACCCTGAGTACTGAGCACCCTGAGTACTGAGCACCCAGCACCCTGAGTACTGAGCACCCTGAGTAATGAGCACCCTGAGTACTGAGCACCGAGCACCCCGAGCACTGAGCACCCAGCACCCTGAGTACTGAGCACCCAGCACCCTGAGTAGTGAGCACCCAGCACCCCGAGTACTGAGCACCCAGCACCGTGAGTACTGACCACCCAGCACCCTGAGTACTGAGCACCCAGCACCCCGAGCACTAAGCACCCAGCACCCCGAGCACCGAGCACCGAGCACGAAGCACCCTGAGCACTGAGCACCCAGCAACCTGAGCACTGAGCACCCAGCACCCTGAGTAGTGAGCACTGAGCACCCAGCACCCCGAGCACTGAGCACCCAGCACCCTGAGTACTAAGCACCCAGCACCCTGAGTACTGAGCACCCAGCACCCTGAGTACTGAGCACAGAGCGTACTGAGCACCGAGCACCCCGAGCACTGAGCACCCAGCACCCTGAGTACTGAGCACCCAGCACCCCGAGCACTGAGCACCCAGCACCCTGAGTACTGAGCACCGAGCACCCTGAGCACTGAGCACCCAGCACCCTGAGTACTGAGCACCCAGCGTACTGAGAACCGAGCACCCAGCACCCTGAGTACTGAGCACCCAGCACCCTGAGCACTGAGCACCCACCACCCTGAGTACTGAGCACTGAGCACCCCGAGTACTGAGCACCGGGCACCCCGAGCACTAAGCACCCAGCACCCAGAGCACCGAGCACCCAGCACCCTGAGCACTGAGCACCCAGCACCCTGAGCACTGAGCACCCAGCACCCTGAGCACTGAGCACCCAGCACCCTGAGCACTGAGCACCCAGCACCCTGAGCACTGAGCACCCAGCACCCTGAGTACTGAGCACCCAACGTACTGAGCACCGAGTACCCTGAGCACTGAGCACCCAGAACCCGGAGTACTGAGCACCGGGCACCCCGAGCACTAAGCACCCAGCACCCCGAGCACCGAGCACCCAGCACCCTGAGCACTGAGCACCCAGCACCCCGAGCACTGAGCACCAAGCACCCCTTGCACTGAGCACCCAGCACCCCGAGCACTGAGCACCCAGCACCCCGGGCACTGAGCACCCAGAACCCCGAGCACTGAGCACCCAGCACCCCGAGCACTGAGCACCCAGCACCCCGAGCACTGAGCACCCAGCACCCCGAGCACTGAGCACCCAGCACCCTGAGTACTGAGCACCCAGCACCCTGAGTACTGAGCATTCAGCACAGCAAGCACAGAGCACCATGAGTACTGAGCACCCTGCACCCCAAGCACTGAGCACCCTGAGTACTGAGCACCCATCACCCTGAGCACTGAGAACCCAGCACCCTGAGTACTGAGCACCCAGCACCCTGAGCAATGAGCACCCTGAGTACTGAGCACCCAGCACCTTGAGCACTGAGCACCGAGAACCCCGAGCACTGAGCACCCAGCACCCAGAGCACTGAGCACCCAGCACCCTGAGAACTGAGCACCCAGCACCCTGAGTACTGAGCACCCAGCACCCTGAGCACTGAGCACCCAGCAGCCCGAGCACTGAGCACCCAGCATCCTGAGCACTGAGTACTGAGCACCCAGCACCCTGAGCACTGAGCACGCAGCACCCTGAGCACTGAGCACCCAGCACCCTGAGTACTGAGCACCCAGCACCCCAAGCACTGAGCACCGAGCACCCTGAGTACTGAGCACCCAGCACCCTGAGTACTGAGCACCCAGCACCCCAAGCACTGAGCACCCAGCACCCTGAATACTGAGCACCCAGCACCCTGAGCACTGAGCACCCAGCACCCCGAGCACTGAGCACCCAGCACCTCGAGCACTGAGCACCGGGCACCCCGAGCACTGAGCACCCAGCACCCTGAGTACTGAGCACCCAGCACCCTAAGTACTGAGCACTGAGCTCCCTGAGCACTGAGCACCCAGCACCCTGAGCACTGAGCACCCAGCATCCTGAGCACTGAGTACTGAGCACCAAGCACCCAGAGCACTGAGCACCGAGCACCCTGAGCACTGAGCACTCAGCACCCTGAGTACTGAGCACCCAGCACCCCAAACACTGAGCACCGAGCACCCTGAGAACTGAGCACCGAGCACCCTTAGTACTGAGCAGCCAGCACCATGAGTACTGAGCACCGAGCACCCAGTGTACTGAGCAACCTGAGTACTGAGCACCCAGCACCCTGAGAATGAGCACCCAGCACCATGAGTACTGAGCACCGAGCACCCTGAGCACTGAGCACACAGCACCCTGAGTACTGAGCACCCAGCACCCCGAGCACTGAGCACCCAGTACCCTGAGTAATGAGCACCCAGCACCCTGAGTACTGAGCACTGAGCACCCTGAGTACTGAGCACCCAGCACCCTGAGTACTGAGCACCCAGCACCCTGAGTACTGAGCACCGAGCACCCCGAGCACTGAGCACCCAGCACCCTGAGCACTGAGCACCCTGAGGACTGAGCAACCAGCACCCTGTGTACTGAGCACCCAGCACCCTGAGTACTGAGCACCCAGCATCCTGAGTACTGAGCACCGATCACCCTGAGCACGGAGCACCCAGCACCCCGAGCACTGAGCACCCAGCACCCTGAGTACTGAGCACCCTGGCTACTGAGCACCCAGCACCCCGAGCACTGAGCACCCTGAGTAATGAGCACCCTGAGTACTGAGCACCGAGCACCCCGAGCACTGAGCACCCAGCACCCTGAGTACTGAGCACCCAGCACCCTGAGTAGTGAGCACCCAGCACCCCGAGTACTGAGCACCCAGCACCGTGAGTACTGACCACCCAGCACCCTGAGTACTGAGCACCCAGCACCCCGAGCACTAAGCACCCAGCACCCCGAGCACCGAGCACCGAGCACGAAGCACCCTGAGCACTGAGCACCCAGCAATCTGAGCACTGAGCACCCAGCACCCTGAGTACTGAGCACTGAGCACCCAGCACCCGGAGCACTGAGCACCCAGCACCCTGAGTACTAAGCACCCAGCACCCTGAGTACTGAGCACCCAGCAACCTGAGTACTGAGCACCCAGCGTACTGAGCACCGAGCACCCCGAGCACTGAGCACCCAGCACCCTGAGTACTGAGCACCCAGCACCCCGAGCACTGAGCACCCAGCACCCTGAGTACTGAGCACCGAGCACCCTGAGTACTGAGCACCCAGCACCCTGAGTACTGAGAACCCAGCGTACTGAGAACCGAGCACCCAGCACCCTGAGTACTGAGCACCCAGCACCCTGAGCACTGAGCACCCACCACCCCGAGAACTAAGCACCAAGCACCCTGAGCACTGAGCACCCAGCACCCTGAGTACTGAGCACCCAGCACCCTGAGCACTGAGCACCCAGCACCCTGAGTACTGAGCACCCTGAGTACTGAGCACCCAGCACCCTGAGTACTGAGCACCCTGCACCCCGAGCACTGAGCACCCTGAGCACTGAGCACCCAGCATCCTGAGCACTGAGTACTGAGCACCCAGCACGCTGAGCACTGAGCACCCAGCACCCTGAACACTGAGCACCCAGCACCCTGAGTACTGAGCACCCAGCACCCCAAACACTGAGCATCGAGCTCCCCGAGGACTGAGCACCCAGCACCGTGAGCACTGAGCACCCAGCACCTTGAGTACTGAGCACCGAGCACCCCGAGCACTGAGCACCCAGCACCCTAAGTAATGAGCACCCAGCACCCTGAGCACTGAGCACCCAGCCCCCCGAGCACTGAGCACCCAGCACCCTGAGTACTGAGCACCCAGCACCCTGAATACTGAGCACCCAGCACCCCGAGCACTGAGCACCCAGCACCCTGAGCACTGAGCACCCAGTACCCTGAGTACTGAGCACCCAGCACCCCGAGCACTGAACACCAAGCACCCTGAGTAATGAGCACCCAGCACCCTGAGTACTGAGCACTGAGCACCCTGAGCACTGAGCACCCAGCACCCTGAGCACTGAGCACCCAGCACCCCGAGCACTGAGCACCCAGCACCCTGAGCACTGAGCACGCTGAGGACTGAGCAACCAGCACCCTGAGTACTGAGCATCCAGCACCCTGAGTACTGAGAACCCAGCATCCTGAGTACTGAGCACCGATCACCCTGAGCACTGAGCACCCAGCACCCCGAGCACTGAGCACCCAGCACCCTGAGTACTGAGCACCCTGAGTACTGAGCACCCAGCACCCCGAGCACTGAGCACCCAGCACCGTGAGTAATGACCACCCAGCACCCTGAGTACTGAGCACCCAGCACCCCGAGCACTAAGCACCCAGCACCCTGAGTACTGAGCACCGAGCACCCTGAGTACTGAGCACTGAGCACCCTGAGCACTGAGCACCCAGCACCCCGAGCACGGAGCACCCAGGACCCCGAGCACTGAGTACTGAGCACCCAGCACCCTGAGTACTGAGCACCGAGCTCCCCGAGCACTGAGCACCCTGAGTACTGAGCACCCAGCACCCCGATCACTGAGCACCCAGCACCCTGAGCACTGAGCACCCAGCACCCTGAGCACTGAGCACCCAGCACCCTGAGTCCTGAGCACCTAGCACGCTGAGTACTGAGCACCCAGCACCCCGAGCACTGAGCACCCAGCACCCTGAGTACTGAGCACTGAGCACCCAGCACCCCGAGCACTGAGCACCCAGCACCCTGTGTACTGAGCACCGAGCACCCCGAGCACCCCGAGCACTGAGCACCCAGCACCCTGAGCACTCAGCACCCAGCACCCCGAGCACTGAGCACCCAGCACCCTGAGTACTGAGCACCCAGACCCCGAGCACTGAGCACCCAGCACCCCTAGCACTGTGCACCCAGCACCCTGAGTACGGAGAACCCAGCACCCTGAGTACTGAGCACCCAGCACCCTGAGCACTGAGAACCCAGCAGCCCGAGCACTGAGCACCCAGCATCCTGAGCACTGAGTACTGATCACCCAGCACCCTGAGCACTGAGAACGCAGCACCCTGAGCACTGAGCACCCAGCACCCTGAGTACTGAGCACCCAGCACCCCAAGCACTGAGCACCGAGCACCCTGAGTACTGAGCACCCAGCACACTGAGTAGTGAGCACCCAGCACCCCGAGTACTGAGCACCCAGCATCGTGAGTACTGACCACCCAGCACCCTGAGTACTGAGCACCCAGCACCCCGAGCACTAAGCACCCAGCACCCCGAGCACCAAGCACCCAGCACCCTGAGCACTGAGCACCCAGCACCCTGAGTACTGAGCACTGAGCACCCAGCACCCTGAGCACTGAGCACCCAGCAGCCTGAGTACTAAGCACCCAGCACCCTGAGTACTGAGCACCCAGCACCCTGAGTACTGAGCACCCAGCGTACTGAGCACCGAGCACCCCGAGCACTGAGCACCCAGCACCTTGAGTACTGAGCACCCAGCACCCCGAGCACTGAGCACACAGCACCGTGAGTACTGAGCACCCAGCACCCTGAGTACTGAGCACCCAGCGTACTGAGCACCGAGCACAAAGCACCCTGAGTACTGAGCACCCAGCACCCTGAGCACTGAGCACCCAGCACCCTGAGTACTGAGCACTGAGCACCCTGAGTACTGAGCACTGAGCACCCTGAGCACTGAGCACCCAGCACCCCGAGCACTGATCACCCAGCACCCTGAGTACTGAGCACCCAGCACCCTGAGTACTGAGCACTCAGCACCCTGAGTACTGAGCACCGAGCACCCCGAGCAGTGATCACCCAGCACCCTGAGCACTGAGCACCCTGAGTACTGAGCACCCAGCACCCTGAGTACTGAGCACCCAGCACCCCGAGCACTGAGCACCCTGAGTACTGAGCACCCAGTACCCTGAGTACTGAGCACTAAGCACCCAGAGCACTGAGCACCCAGCACCCCGAGCACGGAGCACCCAGGACCACGATCACTGAGTACTGAGCACCCAGCACCCTGAGTACTGAGCACCGAGCTCCCCGAGCACTGAGCACCCTGAGTACTGAGCACCCAGCACGCTGAGTACTGAGCACCCAGCACCCCGAGCACTAAGCACCCAGCACCCTGAGCACTGAGCACTGAGCACCCAGCACCCCAAACACTGAGCAGCGAGCACCCTGAGAACTGAGCACCCAACGTACTGAGCAACGAGCACCCCGAGCACTGATCACCCAGCACCCTGAGTACTGAGCGCTGAGCACCCTGAGTACTGAGCACCCAGCACCCCGAGCACTGAGCACCCAGCACCCCGAGCACTGAGCACCCAGCACCGTGAGTACTGAGCACCCAGCACCCTGAGTACTGAGCACCGAGCACACCGAGCACTGAGCACAGGGCACCCCGAGCACTGAGCACCCAGCACCCTGAGTACTGAGCACCCAGCACCCTAAGTACTGAGCACTGAGCTCCCTGAGCACTGAGCACCAAGCACCCTGAGCACTGAGCACCCAGCATCCTGAGCACTGAGTACTGAGCACCCAGCACCCAGAGCACTGAGCACCGAGCACCCTGAGCACTGAGCACTCAGCACCCTGAGTACTGAGCACCCAGCACCCCAAACACTGAGCACCGAGCACCCTGAGAACTGAGCACCGAGCACCCTTAGCACTGAGCAGCCAGCACCATGAGTACTGAGCACCGAGCACCCAGAGTACTGAGCAACCTGAGTACTGAGCACCCAGCACCCTGAGAATGAGCACCCAGCACCATGAGTACTGAGCACCGAGCACCCTGAGCACTGAGCACCCAGCACCCTGAGTACTGAGCACCCAGCACCCCGAGCACTGAGCACCCAGCACCCTGAGTAATGAGCACCCAGCACCCTGAGTACTGAGCACTGAGCACCCTGAGCACTGAGCACCCAGCACTACGAGCACTGAGCACCCAGCACCCTGAGTACTGAGCACCCAGCACCCTGAGTACTGAGCACCCAGCACCCTGAGTACTGAGCACCGAGCACCCTGAGCACTGAGCACCCAGCACCCTGAGCACTGAGCACCCTGAGGACTGAGCAACCAGCACCCTGAGTACTGAGCACCCAGCACCCTGAGTACTGAGCACCCAGCATCCTGAGTACTGAGCACCGATCACCCTGAGCACTGAGCACCCAGCACCCCGAGCACTGAGCACCCAGCACCCAGAGTACTGAGCACCCTGAGTACTGAGCACCCAGCACCCCGAGCACTGAGCACCCAGCACCCTGAGTACTGAGCACCCTGAGTACTGAGCACCCAGCACCCTGAGTACTGAGCACCCTGAGTAATGAGCACCCTGAGTACTGAGCACCGAGCACCCCGAGCACTGAGCACCCAGCACCCTGAGTACTGAGCACCCAGCACCCTGAGTAGTGAGCACCCAGCACCCCGAGTACTGAGCACCCAGCACCGTGAGTACTGACCACCCAGCACCCTGAGTACTGAGCACCCAGCACCCCGAGCACTAAGCACCCAGCACCCCGAGCACCGAGCACCGAGCACGAAGCACCCTGAGCACTGAGCACCCAGCAACCTGAGCACTGAGCACCCAGCACCCTGAGTAGTGAGCACTGAGCACCCAGCACCCCGAGCACTGAGCACCCAGCACCCTGAGTACTAAGCACCCAGCACCCTGAGTACTGAGCACCCAGCACCCTGAGTACTGAGCACAGAGCGTACTGAGCACCGAGCACCCCGAGCACTGAGCACCCAGCACCCTGAGTACTGAGCACCCAGCACCCCGAGCACTGAGCACCCAGCACCCTGAGTACTGAGCACCGAGCACCCTGAGCACTGAGCACCCAGCACCCTGAGTACTGAGCACCCAGCGTACTGAGAACCGAGCACCCAGCACCCTGAGTACTGAGCACCCAGCACCCTGAGCACTGAGCACCCACCACCCTGAGTACTGAGCACTGAGCACCCCGAGTACTGAGCACCGGGCACCCCGAGCACTAAGCACCCAGCACCCAGAGCACCGAGCACCCAGCACCCTGAGCACTGAGCACCCAGCACCCTGAGCACTGAGCACCCAGCACCCTGAGCACTGAGCACCCAGCACCCTGAGCACTGAGCACCCAGCACCCTGAGCACTGAGCACCCAGCACCCTGAGTACTGAGCACCCAACGTACTGAGCACCGAGTACCCTGAGCACTGAGCACCCAGAACCCGGAGTACTGAGCACCGGGCACCCCGAGCACTAAGCACCCAGCACCCCGAGCACCGAGCACCCAGCACCCTGAGCACTGAGCACCCAGCACCCCGAGCACTGAGCACCAAGCACCCCTTGCACTGAGCACCCAGCACCCCGAGCACTGAGCACCCAGCACCCCGGGCACTGAGCACCCAGAACCCCGAGCACTGAGCACCCAGCACCCCGAGCACTGAGCACCCAGCACCCCGAGCACTGAGCACCCAGCACCCCGAGCACTGAGCACCCAGCACCCTGAGTACTGAGCACCCAGCACCCTGAGTACTGAGCATTCAGCACAGCAAGCACAGAGCACCATGAGTACTGAGCACCCTGCACCCCAAGCACTGAGCACCCTGAGTACTGAGCACCCATCACCCTGAGCACTGAGAACCCAGCACCCTGAGTACTGAGCACCCAGCACC
>NW_024543664.1:0-51976 GCF_018167655.1 Microtus oregoni
AGCACCGAGCACCCCGAGCACTGAGCACCCAGCACCCTGAGCACTGAACACACAGCAACCTGAGTACTGAGCACCGAGCACCCCGAGCACTGTGCACCCAGAACCCTGAGCACTGAGCACCCTTAGTACTGAGCACTGAGCACCCTGAGTACTGAGCACTGAGCACCCTGAGTACTGAGCACTGAGCACCCAGCACCCCAAGCACTGAGCACCCAGCACCCTGAGTACTGAGCACTGAGCACCCAGCACCCCGAGCACTGAGCACCCAGCACCCTGAGTACTGAGCACCCAGCGCCCTGAGCACTGAGCGCCCAGCACCCCGAGCACTGAGCACCCAGCACCCTGAGCACTGAGCACCCTGAGTACTGAGCACTGAGCACCCTGAGTACTGAGCACTGAGCACCCAGCACCCCAAGCACTGAGCACCCAGCACCCTGAGTACTGAGCACTGAGCTCCCAGCACCCCGAGCACTGAGCACCCAGCACCCTGTGTACTGAGCACTGAGTACCCAGTACCCCCGAGCACTGAGACCCAGCACCCTGAGCACTGAGCACCCAGCACCCCGAGTTCTGAGCACCCAGCACCCCTAGCACTGAGCACCCAGCACCCTGAGCACTGAGCAACCAGCATCCTGAGTACTGAGCACCCAGCACCCCGAGTACTGAGCACCCAGCACCCCGAACACCGAGCACCCTGAGTACAAAGCACCGAGCACCCTGAGCACTGAGCATATAGCACCCGGAGCACTGAGCACACAGCAACCTGAGTACTGAGCACCCAGCACCCCGAGCACTGAGCACCCAGCACCCTGAGTACTGAGCACCCAGCACCCCGAGCACTGAGCACCCAGCACCCTGAGTACTGAGCACCCAGCACCCCGAGCACTGAGCACCGAGCACCCTGAGTACTGAGCACCCAGCACCCTGAGCACTGAGCACCCAGCACGAGTACTGAGCACCCAGCACCCTGATTACTGAGCACCAAGCACCCCGAGCACTGAGCACCGAGCACCCCGAGCACTGAGCACCCAACACCCCCGAGCACTGAGCACCCAGCACCCCGAGCACTGAGCACCCAGCACCCTGAGCACTGAGCACCCAGCACCCTGAGTACTGAGCACCCAGCACCCTGAGTACTGAGCACCCAGCACCCTGAGTACTGAGCACCCAGCGTACTGAGCACCGAGCACCCATCACACTGAGTACTGAGCACCAAGCACCCTGAGCACTGAGCACCCAGCACCCTGAGTACTGAGCACTGAGCACCCCGAGTACTGAGCACCGAGCACCCCGAGCACTGAGCACCCAGCACCCCCGAGCACCGAGCACCCTGAGTACTGAGCACCCTGCACCCTGAGCACTGAGCACCCAGCACCCTGAGCACTGAGCACTGAGCACCCCCGAGTACTGAGCACCGAGCACCCCGAGCACTGAGCACCCAGCACCCTGAGCACTGAACACACAGCAACCTGAGTACTGAGCACCGAGCACCCCCGAGCACTGTGCACCCAGAACCCTGAGCACTGAGCACCCTTAGTACTGAGCACTGAGCACCCTGAGTACTGAGCACTGAGCACCCTGAGTACTGAGCACTGAGCACCCAGCACCCCAAGCACTGAGCACCCAGCACCCTGAGTACTGAGCACTGAGCACCCAGCACCCCGAGCACTGAGCACCCAGCACCCTGAGTACTGAGCACCCCAGCGCCCTGAGCACTGAGCACCAAGCACCCCGAGCACTGAGCACCCAGCACCCTGAGCACTGAGCACCCTGAGTACTGAGCACTGAGCACCCTGAGTACTGAGCACTGAGCACCCTGAGTACTGAGCACCCAGCACCCTGAGCAATGAGCACCCTGAGTACTGAGCACCCAGCACACTGAGCACTGAGCACCGAGCACCCCGAGCACTGAGCACCCAGCACCCGTAGTACTGAGCACCCAGCACCCTGAGTACTAAGCACCGAGCACCCTGAGTACTGAGCACCCAGTACCCTGAGCACTGAACACACAGCACCCTGAGTACTGAGCACCCCGAGCACTGGGCACCCAGCACCCTGAGCACTGAGGACGCAGCACCCTGAGTACTGAGCTCCCAGCACCCTGAGCACTGAGCACCCAGCACCCTGAGTACTGAGCACCCAGCACCCTGAGCACTGAGCACCCAGCACCCTGAGTACTGAGCATCCAGCACCCCGAGCACTGAGCAGCCAGCACCCTGAGTATTGAGCACTGAGCACCCAGCACCCCGAGCACTGAGCACTCAGCACCATGTGTACTGAGCACTGAGTACCCAGCACCCCGAGCACTGAGCACCCAGCAACCTGAGCACTGAGCACCCTGAGTACAGAGCACCCAGCACCCTGAGCACTGAGCACCCAGCACCCCGAGAACTGAGCACCCAGCACCCAGAGCACTGAGCACTGAGCACCCTGAGTACAGAGCACTGAGCAACCTGAGCACTGAGCACCAAGCACCCTGAGTACTGAGCACTGAGCACCCTGAGCACTGAGCACCCAGCACCCTGAGTACTGAGCACCCAGCACCCTGAGCACTGAGCACCCTGAGTACTAAGCACACAGCACCCTGAGTACTGAGCAACCAGCACCCTGAGCACTGAGCACCCAGCACGCTGAGTACTGAGCACTGAGCACACTGAGTACTGAGCAGCGAGCACCCAGAGCACTGAGCACCCAGCACGCTGAGTACTGAGCACTGAGCACCCTGAGTACTGAGCACCGAGCTCCCTGAGTACTGAGCACCCAGCACTCTGAGCACTGAGCACCCAGCACCCCGAGCACTGAGCACCCAGCACCCCGAGCACTGAGCACCCAGCACCCCGAGCACAGAGCACCCACCACCCTGAGTACTGAGCACCCAGCACCCTGAGTACTGAGCACCCAGGACCCTGAGTACTGAGCACCCAGCGTACTGAGCACCGAGCACCCCGAGCACTGAGCACCCAGCACCCTGAGTACTGAGCACCGAGCACCCTGAGTACTGAGCACCCAGCACCCTGAGTACTGAGCACCCAGCGTACTGAGCACCGAGCACCCAGCACCCTGAGTACTGAGCACCCAGCACCCTGAGCACTGAGCACCCAGCACCCTGAGTACTGAGCACCGAGCACCCAGCACCCAGCGTACTGAGCACCGAGCACCCCGAGCACTGAGCACCCAGCACCCTGAGTACTGAGCACCGAGCACCCTGAGTACTGAGCACTGAGCACCCCTGTGTACTGAGCACCGAGCACCCCGATCACTGAGCACATAGCACCCCGAGCACTGAGCAACCAGCACCCCGAGGACTGAGCACCCAGCACCCTGAGTACTGAGGACACCGCACCCTGAGAACTGAGCACCCAGCACCCCGAGTACTGAGCACCCAGCACCCTGAGCACTGAGCACCCAGCACCCTGAGCACTGTGCACTGAGCACCCAGCAGCACCCAGCACACTGAGTACTGAGCACCCAGCACCCTGAGCACTGATCACCCAGCAACCTGAGTACTGAGCACCGAGTACCCTGAGTACTGAGCACCCAGCACCCCGAGCACTGAGCACCCAGCACCCTGAGTACTGAGCACTGAGCACCCAGCACCCCGAGCACTGAGCACCCCAGCACCCTGTGTACTGAGCACTGAGTACCCAGTACCCCGAGCACTGAGACCCAGCACCCTGAGCACTGAGCACCCAGCACCCCGAGTTCTGAGCACCCAGCACCCCTAGCACTGTGCACCCAGCACCCTGAGCACTGAGCAACCAGCATCCTGAGTACTGAGCACCCAGCACCCCGAGTACTGAGCACCGAGCACCCCGAACACGAGCACCCTGAGTACAAAGCACCGAGCACCCTGAGCACTGAGCATACAGCACCCTGAGCACTGAGCACACAGCAACCTGAGTACTGAGCACCCAGCACCCTGAGCACTGAGCACCCAGCACCCTGAGTACTGAGCACCCTGCACCCCGAGCACTGAGCACCCAGCACCCTGAGTACTGAGCACCCAGCACCCCGAGCACTGAGCACCGAGCACCCTGAGTACTGAGCACCCAGCACCCTGAGCACTGAGCACCCAGCACGAGTACTGAGCACCCAGCACCCTGATTACTGAGCACCAAGCACCCCGAGCACTGAGCACCGAGCACCCCGAGCACTGAGCACCCAGCACCCCGAGCACCGAGCACCCTGAGTACTGAGCACCCTGCACCCTGAGCACTGAGCACCCAGCACCCTGAGCACTGAGCACTGAGCACCCCGAGTACTGAGCACCGAGCACCCCCGAGCACTGAGCACCCAGCACCCTGAGCACTGAACACACAGCAACCTGAGTACTGAGCACCGAGCACCCCGAGCACTGTGCACCCAGAACCCTGAGCACTGAGCACCCTTAGTACTGAGCACTGAGCACCCTGAGTACTGAGCACTGAGCACCCTGAGTACTGAGCACTGAGCACCCAGCACCCCAAGCACTGAGCACCCAGCACCCTGAGTACTGAGCACTGAGCACCCAGCACCCCGAGCACTGAGCACCCAGCACCCTGAGTACTGAGCACCCAGCGCCCTGAGCACTGAGCACCCAGCACCCCGAGCACTGAGCACCCAGCACCCTGAGCACTGAGCACCCTGAGTACTGAGCACTGAGCACCCTGAGTACTGAGCACTGAGCACCCAGCACCCCAAGCACTGAGCACCCAGCACCCTGAGTACTGAGCACTGAGCACCCAGCACCCTGAGCACTGAGCACCCAGCACCCCGAGTTCTGAGCACCCAGCACGCCTAGCACTGTGCACCCAGCACCCTGAGCACTGAGCAACCAGCATCCTGAGTACTGAGCACCCAGCACCCCGAGTACTGAGCACCCAGCACCCCGAACACCGAGCACCCTGAGTACAAAGCACCGAGCACCCTGAGCACTGAGCATACAGCACCCTGAGCACTGAGCACACAGCAACCTGAGTACTGAGCACCCAGCACCCCGAGCACTGAGCACCCAGCACCCTGAGTACTGAGCACCCTGCACCCCGAGCACTGAGCACACAGCACCCTGAGTACTGAGCACCCAGCACCCCGAGCACTGAGCACCGAGCACCCTGAGTACTGAGCACCCAGCACCCTGAGCACTGAGCACCCAGCACGAGTACTGAGCACCCAGCACCCTGATTACTGAGCACCAAGCACCCCAAGCACTGAGCACCGAGCAACCCGAGCACTGAGCACCCAACACCCCGAGCACTGAGCACCCAGCATCCTGAGCACTGAGCACCCAGCACCCTGAGCACTGAGCACCCAGCACCCTGAGTACTGAGCACCCAGCACCCTGAGCACTGAGCACCCAGCACGAGTACTGAGCACCCAGCACCCTGATTACTGAGCACCAAGCACCCCGAGCACTGAGGACCCAGCACCCTGAGTACTGAGCTCCCAGCACCCAGAGCACTGAGCACCCAGCACCCTGAGTACTGAGCACCCAGTACCCTGAGCACTGAACACACAGCACCCTGAGTACTGAGCACCCCGAGCACTGGGCACCCAGCACCCTGAGCACTGAGGACCCAGCACCCTGAGTACTGAGCTCCCAGCACCCTGAGCACTGAGCACCCAGCACCCTGAGTACTGAGCACCCAGCACCCTGAGCACTAAGCACCCAGCACCCTGAGTACTGAGCATCCAGCACCCCGAGCACTGAGCAGCCAGCACCCTGAGTACTGAGCACTGAGCACCCAGCACCCCGAGCACTGAGCACTCAGCACCATGTGTACTGAGCACTGAGTACCCAGCACCCCGAGCACTGAGCACCCAGCAACCTGAGCACTGAGCACCCTGAGTACAGAGCACCCAGCACCCTGAACACTGAGCACCCAGCACCCCGAGCACTGAGCACCCAGCACCCAGAGCACTGAGCACTGAGCACCCTGAGTACAGAGCACTGAGCACCCTGAGCACTGAGCACCAAGCACCCTGAGTACTGAGCACTGAGCACCCGGAGCACTGAGCACCCAGCACCCTGAGTACTGAGCACCCAGCACCCTGAGCACTGAGCACCCTGAGTACTAAGCACCCAGCACCCTGAGTACTGAGCAACCAGCACCCTGAGCACTGAGCACCCAGCAACCTGAGCACTGAGCACTGAGCACCCTGAGTACTGAGCACCCAGCACCCAGAGCACTGAGCACCCAGCACGCTGAGTACTGAGCACTGAGCACCCTGAGTACTGAGCACCGAGCACCCTGAGTACTGAGCACCCAGCACTCTGAGCACTGAGCACCCAGCACCCCGAGCACTGAGCACCCAGCACCCCGAGCACTGAGCACCCAGCACCCCGAGCACTGAGCACCCAGCACCCCGAGCACTGAGCACTGAGCACCCTAAGTACTGAGCACTGAGCACCCTGAGTACTAAGCACCCAGCACCCTGAGTACTGAGCACCCAGAACCCTGAGTACTGAGCACCCAGCACCCTGAGTACTGAGCACCCAGCACCCTGAGCACTGAGCACCCAGCACCCTGAGTACTGAGCAACCAGCACCCTGAGTACAGAGCACCCAGCACCCTGAGCACTGAGCACCCAGCACCCTGAGTACTGAGCACTGAGCACCCTGTGTACTGAGCACCGAGCACCCCGATCACTGAGCACATAGCACCCCGAGCACTGAGCAACCAGCACCCCGAGGACTGAGCACCCAGCACCCTGAGTACTGAGCACCCAGCACCCCGAGCACTGAGCACCCAGCACCCTGAGTACTGAGCACTGAGCTCCCAGCACCCCGAGCACTGAGCACCCAGCACCCTGTGTACTGAGCACTGAGTACCCAGTACCCCGAGCACTGAGACCCAGCACCCTGAGCACTGAGCACCCAGCACCCCGAGTTCTGAGCACCCAGCACCCCTAGCACTGAGCACCCAGCACCCTGAGCACTGAGCAACCAGCATCCTGAGTACTGAGCACCCAGCACCCCGAGTACTGAGCACCCAGCACCCCGAACACCGAGCACCCTGAGTACAAAGCACCGAGCACCCTGAGCACTGAGCATACAGCACCCCGAGCACTGAGCAGCCAGCACCCTGAGTATTGAGCACTGAGCACCCAGCACCCCGAGCACTGAGCACTCAGCACCATGTGTACTGAGCACTGAGTACCCAGCACCCCGAGCACTGAGCACCCAGCAACCTGAGCACTGAGCACCCTGAGTACAGAGCACCCAGCACCCTGAGCACTGAGCACCCAGCACCCCGAGAACTGAGCACCCAGCACCCAGAGCACTGAGCACTGAGCACCCTGAGTACAGAGCACTGAGCAACCTGAGCACTGAGCACCAAGCACCCTGAGTACTGAGCACTGAGCACCCTGAGCACTGAGCACCCAGCACCCTGAGTACTGAGCACCCAGCACCCTGAGCACTGAGCACCCTGAGTACTAAGCACACAGCACCCTGAGTACTGAGCAACCAGCACCCTGAGCACTGAGCACCCAGCACGCTGAGTACTGAGCACTGAGCACACTGAGTACTGAGCAGCGAGCACCCAGAGCACTGAGCACCCAGCACGCTGAGTACTGAGCACTGAGCACCCTGAGTACTGAGCACCGAGCTCCCTGAGTACTGAGCACCCAGCACTCTGAGCACTGAGCACCCAGCACCCCGAGCACTGAGCACCCAGCACCCCGAGCACTGAGCACCCAGCACCCCGAGCACAGAGCACCCACCACCCTGAGTACTGAGCACCCAGCACCCTGAGTACTGAGCACCCAGGACCCTGAGTACTGAGCACCCAGCGTACTGAGCACCGAGCACCCCGAGCACTGAGCACCCAGCACCCTGAGTACTGAGCACCGAGCACCCTGAGTACTGAGCACCCAGCACCCTGAGTACTGAGCACCCAGCGTACTGAGCACCGAGCACCCAGCACCCTGAGTACTGAGCACCCAGCACCCTGAGCACTGAGCACCCAGCACCCTGAGTACTGAGCACCGAGCACCCAGCACCCAGCGTACTGAGCACCGAGCACCCCGAGCACTGAGCACCCAGCACCCTGAGTACTGAGCACCGAGCACCCTGAGTACTGAGCACTGAGCACCCTGTGTACTGAGCACCGAGCACCCCGATCACTGAGCACATAGCACCCCGAGCACTGAGCAACCAGCACCCCGAGGACTGAGCACCCAGCACCCTGAGTACTGAGGACACCGCACCCTGAGAACTGAGCACCCAGCACCCCGAGTACTGAGCACCCAGCACCCTGAGCACTGAGCACCCAGCACCCTGAGCACTGTGCACTGAGCACCCAGCAGCACCCAGCACACTGAGTACTGAGCACCCAGCACCCTGAGCACTGATCACCCAGCAACCTGAGTACTGAGCACCGAGTACCCTGAGTACTGAGCACCCAGCACCCCGAGCACTGAGCACCCAGCACCCTGAGTACTGAGCACTGAGCACCCAGCACCCCGAGCACTGAGCACCCAGCACCCTGTGTACTGAGCACTGAGTACCCAGTACCCCGAGCACTGAGACCCAGCACCCTGAGCACTGAGCACCCAGCACCCCGAGTTCTGAGCACCCAGCACCCCTAGCACTGTGCACCCAGCACCCTGAGCACTGAGCAACCAGCATCCTGAGTACTGAGCACCCAGCACCCCGAGTACTGAGCACCGAGCACCCCGAACACCGAGCACCCTGAGTACAAAGCACCGAGCACCCTGAGCACTGAGCATACAGCACCCTGAGCACTGAGCACACAGCAACCTGAGTACTGAGCACCCAGCACCCTGAGCACTGAGCACCCAGCACCCTGAGTACTGAGCACCCTGCACCCCGAGCACTGAGCACCCAGCACCCTGAGTACTGAGCACCCAGCACCCCGAGCACTGAGCACCGAGCACCCTGAGTACTGAGCACCCAGCACCCTGAGCACTGAGCACCCAGCACGAGTACTGAGCACCCAGCACCCTGATTACTGAGCACCAAGCACCCCGAGCACTGAGCACCGAGCACCCCGAGCACTGAGCACCCAGCACCCCGAGCACCGAGCACCCTGAGTACTGAGCACCCTGCACCCTGAGCACTGAGCACCCAGCACCCTGAGCACTGAGCACTGAGCACCCCGAGTACTGAGCACCGAGCACCCCGAGCACTGAGCACCCAGCACCCTGAGCACTGAACACACAGCAACCTGAGTACTGAGCACCGAGCACCCCGAGCACTGTGCACCCAGAACCCTGAGCACTGAGCACCCTTAGTACTGAGCACTGAGCACCCTGAGTACTGAGCACTGAGCACCCTGAGTACTGAGCACTGAGCACCCAGCACCCCAAGCACTGAGCACCCAGCACCCTGAGTACTGAGCACTGAGCACCCAGCACCCCGAGCACTGAGCACCCAGCACCCTGAGTACTGAGCACCCAGCGCCCTGAGCACTGAGCACCCAGCACCCCGAGCACTGAGCACCCAGCACCCTGAGCACTGAGCACCCTGAGTACTGAGCACTGAGCACCCTGAGTACTGAGCACTGAGCACCCAGCACCCCAAGCACTGAGCACCCAGCACCCTGAGTACTGAGCACTGAGCACCCAGCACCCTGAGCACTGAGCACCCAGCACCCCGAGTTCTGAGCACCCAGCACGCCTAGCACTGTGCACCCAGCACCCTGAGCACTGAGCAACCAGCATCCTGAGTACTGAGCACCCAGCACCCCGAGTACTGAGCACCCAGCACCCCGAACACCGAGCACCCTGAGTACAAAGCACCGAGCACCCTGAGCACTGAGCATACAGCACCCTGAGCACTGAGCACACAGCAACCTGAGTACTGAGCACCCAGCACCCCGAGCACTGAGCACCCAGCACCCTGAGTACTGAGCACCCTGCACCCCGAGCACTGAGCACACAGCACCCTGAGTACTGAGCACCCAGCACCCCGAGCACTGAGCACCGAGCACCCTGAGTACTGAGCACCCAGCACCCTGAGCACTGAGCACCCAGCACGAGTACTGAGCACCCAGCACCCTGATTACTGAGCACCAAGCACCCCAAGCACTGAGCACCGAGCAACCCGAGCACTGAGCACCCAACACCCCGAGCACTGAGCACCCAGCATCCTGAGCACTGAGCACCCAGCACCCTGAGCACTGAGCACCCAGCACCCTGAGTACTGAGCACCCAGCACCCTGAGCACTGAGCACCCAGCACGAGTACTGAGCACCCAGCACCCTGATTACTGAGCACCAAGCACCCCGAGCACTGAGGACCCAGCACCCTGAGTACTGAGCTCCCAGCACCCAGAGCACTGAGCACCCAGCACCCTGAGTACTGAGCACCCAGTACCCTGAGCACTGAACACACAGCACCCTGAGTACTGAGCACCCCGAGCACTGGGCACCCAGCACCCTGAGCACTGAGGACCCAGCACCCTGAGTACTGAGCTCCCAGCACCCTGAGCACTGAGCACCCAGCACCCTGAGTACTGAGCACCCAGCACCCTGAGCACTAAGCACCCAGCACCCTGAGTACTGAGCATCCAGCACCCCGAGCACTGAGCAGCCAGCACCCTGAGTACTGAGCACTGAGCACCCAGCACCCCGAGCACTGAGCACTCAGCACCATGTGTACTGAGCACTGAGTACCCAGCACCCCGAGCACTGAGCACCCAGCAACCTGAGCACTGAGCACCCTGAGTACAGAGCACCCAGCACCCTGAACACTGAGCACCCAGCACCCCGAGCACTGAGCACCCAGCACCCAGAGCACTGAGCACTGAGCACCCTGAGTACAGAGCACTGAGCACCCTGAGCACTGAGCACCAAGCACCCTGAGTACTGAGCACTGAGCACCCGGAGCACTGAGCACCCAGCACCCTGAGTACTGAGCACCCAGCACCCTGAGCACTGAGCACCCTGAGTACTAAGCACCCAGCACCCTGAGTACTGAGCAACCAGCACCCTGAGCACTGAGCACCCAGCAACCTGAGCACTGAGCACTGAGCACCCTGAGTACTGAGCACCCAGCACCCAGAGCACTGAGCACCCAGCACGCTGAGTACTGAGCACTGAGCACCCTGAGTACTGAGCACCGAGCACCCTGAGTACTGAGCACCCAGCACTCTGAGCACTGAGCACCCAGCACCCCGAGCACTGAGCACCCAGCACCCCGAGCACTGAGCACCCAGCACCCCGAGCACTGAGCACCCAGCACCCCGAGCACTGAGCACTGAGCACCCTAAGTACTGAGCACTGAGCACCCTGAGTACTAAGCACCCAGCACCCTGAGTACTGAGCACCCAGAACCCTGAGTACTGAGCACCCAGCACCCTGAGTACTGAGCACCCAGCACCCTGAGCACTGAGCACCCAGCACCCTGAGTACTGAGCAACCAGCACCCTGAGTACAGAGCACCCAGCACCCTGAGCACTGAGCACCCAGCACCCTGAGTACTGAGCACTGAGCACCCTGTGTACTGAGCACCGAGCACCCCGATCACTGAGCACATAGCACCCCGAGCACTGAGCAACCAGCACCCCGAGGACTGAGCACCCAGCACCCTGAGTACTGAGCACCCAGCACCCCGAGCACTGAGCACCCAGCACCCTGAGTACTGAGCACTGAGCTCCCAGCACCCCGAGCACTGAGCACCCAGCACCCTGTGTACTGAGCACTGAGTACCCAGTACCCCGAGCACTGAGACCCAGCACCCTGAGCACTGAGCACCCAGCACCCCGAGTTCTGAGCACCCAGCACCCCTAGCACTGAGCACCCAGCACCCTGAGCACTGAGCAACCAGCATCCTGAGTACTGAGCACCCAGCACCCCGAGTACTGAGCACCCAGCACCCCGAACACCGAGCACCCTGAGTACAAAGCACCGAGCACCCTGAGCACTGAGCATACAGCACCCGGAGCACTGAGCACACAGCAACCTGAGTACTGAGCACCCAGCACCCCGAGCACTGAGCACCCAGCACCCTGAGTACTGAGCACCCAGCACCCCGAGCACTGAGCACCCAGCACCCTGAGTACTGAGCACCCAGCACCCCGAGCACTGAGCACCGAGCACCCTGAGTACTGAGCACCCAGCACCCTGAGCACTGAGCACCCAGCACGAGTACTGAGCACCCAGCACCCTGATTACTGAGCACCAAGCAACAAGAGCACTGAGAACCGAGCACCCCGAGCACTGAGCACCCAACACCCCGAGCACTGAGCACCCAGCACCCCGAGCACTGAGCACCCAGCACCCTGAGCACTGAGCACCCAGCACCCTGAGTACTGAGCACCCTGCACCCCGAGCACTGAGCACCCAGCACCCTGAGTACTGAGCACCCAGCACCCCGAGCACTGAGCACCGAGCACCCTGAGTACTGAGCACCCAGCACCCTGAGCACTGAGCACCCAGCACGAGTACTGAGCACCCAGCACCCTGATTACTGAGCACCAAGCACCCCGAGCACTGAGCACCGAGCACCCCGAGCACTGAGCACCCAGCACCCCGAGCACCGAGCACCCTGAGTACTGAGCACCCTGCACCCTGAGCACTGAGCACCCAGCACCCTGAGCACTGAGCACTGAGCACCCCGAGTACTGAGCACCGAGCACCCCGAGCACTGAGCACCCAGCACCCTGAGCACTGAACACACAGCAACCTGAGTACTGAGCACCGAGCACCCCGAGCACTGTGCACCCAGAACCCTGAGCACTGAGCACCCTTAGTACTGAGCACTGAGCACCCTGAGTACTGAGCACTGAGCACCCTGAGTACTGAGCACTGAGCACCCAGCACCCCAAGCACTGAGCACCCAGCACCCTGAGTACTGAGCACTGAGCACCCAGCACCCCGAGCACTGAGCACCCAGCACCCTGAGTACTGAGCACCCAGCGCCCTGAGCACTGAGCACCCAGCACCCCGAGCACTGAGCACCCAGCACCCTGAGCACTGAGCACCCTGAGTACTGAGCACTGAGCACCCTGAGTACTGAGCACTGAGCACCCAGCACCCCAAGCACTGAGCACCCAGCACCCTGAGTACTGAGCACTGAGCACCCAGCACCCTGAGCACTGAGCACCCAGCACCCCGAGTTCTGAGCACCCAGCACGCCTAGCACTGTGCACCCAGCACCCTGAGCACTGAGCAACCAGCATCCTGAGTACTGAGCACCCAGCACCCCGAGTACTGAGCACCCAGCACCCCGAACACCGAGCACCCTGAGTACAAAGCACAGAGCACCCTGAGCACTGAGCATACAGCACCCTGAGCACTGAGCACACAGCAACCTGAGTACTGAGCACCCAGCACCCCGAGCACTGAGCACCCAGCACCCTGAGTACTGAGCACCCTGCACCCCGAGCACTGAGCACACAGCACCCTGAGTACTGAGCACCCAGCACCCCGAGCACTGAGCACCGAGCACCCTGAGTACTGAGCACCCAGCACCCTGAGCACTGAGCACCCAGCACGAGTACTGAGCACCCAGCACCCTGATTACTGAGCACCAAGCACCCCGAGCACTGAGCACCGAGCACCCCGAGCACTGAGCACCCAACACCCTGAGCACTGAGCACCCAGCATCCTGAGCACTGAGCACCCAGCACCCTGAGCACTGAGCACCCAGCACCCTGAGTACTGAGCACCCAGCACCCTGAGCACTGAGCACCCAGCACGAGTACTGAGCACCCAGCACCCTGATTACTGAGCACCAAGCACCCCGAGCACTGAGGACCCAGCACCCTGAGTACTGAGCTCCCAGCACCCTGAGCACTGAGCACCCAGCACCCTGAGTACTGAGCACCCAGTACCCTGAGCACTGAACACACAGCACCCTGAGTACTGAGCACCCAGAGCACTGGGCACCCAGCACCCTGAGTATTGAGCACCGAGCACCCCGAGCACTGAGCACCCAGCACCCCGAGCACTGAGCACCCAGCACCCCGAGCACTGAGCACCCAGCACCCTGAGTACTGAGCACCCAGCACCCTGAGTACTGAGCACCCAGCACCCTGAGCACTGAGTACCCAGCACCCTGAGCACTGAGCACCCAGCACCCTGAGCACTGAGCACCCAGCACCCTGAGCACTGAGCACCCAGCACCCTGAGTACTGAGCACTGAGCACCCAGCACCCCAAGCACTGAGCACCCAGCACCCTGAGTACTGAGCACTGAGCACCCAGCACCCCGAGCACTGAGCACCCAGCACCCTGAGTACTGAGCACCCAGCGCCCTGAGCACTGAGCACCCAGCACCCCGAGCACTGAGCACCCAGCACCCTGAGCACTGAGCACCCTGAGTACTGAGCACTGAGCACCCTGAGTACTGAGCACTGAGCACCCTGAGTACTGAGCACCCAGCACCCTGAGCAATGAGCACCCTGAGTACTGAGCACCCAGCACACTGAGCACTGAGCACCGAGCACCCCGAGCACTGAGCACCCAGCACCCGTAGTACTGAGCACCCAGCACCCTGAGTACTAAGCACCGAGCACCCTGAGTACTGAGCACCCAGTACCCTGAGCACTGAACACACAGCACCCTGAGTACTGAGCACCCCGAGCACTGGGCACCCAGCACCCTGAGCACTGAGAACCCAGCACCCTGAGTACTGAGCTCCCAGCACCCTGAGCACTGAGCACCCAGCACCCTGAGTACTGAGCACCCAGCACCCTGAGCACTAAGCACCCAGCACCCTGAGTACTGAGCATCCAGCACCCCGAGCACTGAGCAGCCAGCACCCTGAGTACTGAGCACTGAGCACCCAGCACCCCGAGCACTGAGCACTCAGCACCATGTGTACTGAGCACTGAGTACCCAGCACCCCGAGCACTGAGCACCCAGCAACCTGAGCACTGAGCACCCTGAGTACAGAGCACCCAGCACCCTGAGCACTGAGCACCCAGCACCCCGAGCACTGAGCACCCAGCACCCAGAGCACTGAGCACTGAGCACCCTGAGTACAGAGCACTGAGCACCCTGAGCACTGAGCACCAAGCACCCTGAGTACTGAGCACTGAGCACCCTGAGCACTGAGCACCCAGCACCCTGAGTACTGAGCACCCAGCACCCTGAGCACTGAGCACCCTGAGTACTAAGCACCCAGCACCCTGAGTACTGAGCAACCAGCACCCTGAGCACTGAGCACCCAGCACGCTGAGTACTGAGCACTGAGCACCCTGAGTACTGAGCAGCGAGCACCCAGAGCACTGAGCACCCAGCACGCTGAGTACTGAGCACTGAGCACCCTGAGTACTGAGCACCGAGCACCCTGAGTACTGAGCACCCAGCACTCTGAGCACTGAGCACCCAGCACCCCGAGCACTGAGCACCCAGCACCCCGAGCACTGAGCACCCAGCACCCCGAGCACTGAGCACCCAGCACCCCGAGCACTGAGCACTGAGCACCCTAAGTACTGAGCACTGAGCACCCTGAGTACTAAGCACCCAGCACCCTGAGTACTGAGCACCCAGAACCCTGAGTACTGAGCACCCAGCACCCTGAGTACTGAGCACCCAGCACCCTGAGCACTGAGCACCCAGCACCCTGAGTACTGAGCAACCAGCACCCTGAGTACTGAGCACCCAGCACCCTGAGCACTGAGCACCCAGCACCCTGAGTACTGAGCACTGAGCACCCTGTGTACTGAGCACCGAGCACCCCGATCACTGAGCAAATAGCACCCCGAGCACTGAGCAACCAGCACCCCGAGGACTGAGCACCCAGCACCCTGAGTACTGAGCACACCGCACCCTGAGAACTGAGCACCCAGCACCCCGAGTACTGAGCACCCAGCACCCTGAGCACTGAGCACCCAGCACCCTGAGCACTGTGCACTGAGCACCCAGCAGCACCCAGCACACTGAGTACTGAGCACCCAGCACCCGGAGCACTGATCACCCAGGAACCTGAGTACTGAGCACCGAGTACCCTGAGTACTGAGCACCCAGCACCCCGAGCACTGAGCACCCAGCACCCTGAGTACTGAGCACTGAGCTCCCAGCACCCCGAGCACTGAGCACCCAGCACCCTGTGTACTGAGCACTGAGTACCCAGTACCCCGAGCACTGAGACCCAGCACCCTGAGCACTGAGCACCCAGCACCCCGAGTTCTGAGCACCCAGCACCCCTAGCACTGAGCACCCAGCACCCTGAGCACTGAGCAACCAGCATCCTGAGTACTGAGCACCCAGCACCCCGAGTACTGAGCACCCAGCACCCCGAACACCGAGCACCCTGAGTACATAGCACCGAGCACCCTGAGCACTGAGCATACAGCACCCGGAGCACTGAGCACACAGCAACCTGAGTACTGAGCACCCAGCACCCCGAGCACTGAGCACCCAGCACCCTGAGTACTGAGCACCCAGCACCCCGAGCACTGAGCACCCAGCACCCTGAGTACTGAGCACCCAGCACCCCGAGCACTGAGCACCGAGCACCCTGAGTACTGAGCACCCAGCACCCTGAGCACTGAGCACCCAGCACGAGTACTGAGCACCCAGCACCCTGATTACTGAGCACCAAGCAACCCGAGCACTGAGCACCGAGCACCCCGAGCACTGAGCACCCAACACCCCGAGCACTGAGCACCCAGCACCCCGAGCACTGAGCACCCAGCACCCTGAGCACTGAGCACCCAGCACCCTGAGTACTGAGCACCCAGCACCCTGAGTACTGAGCACCCAGCACCCTGAGTACTGAGCACCCAGCGTACTGAGCACCGAGCACCCATCACACTGAGTACTGAGCACCAAGCACCCTGAGCACTGAGCACCCAGCACCCTGAGTACTGAGCACTGAGCACCCCGAGTACTGAGCACCGAGCACCCCGAGCACTGAGCACCCAGCACCCTGAGCACTGAGCACCCAGCACCCTGAGTACTGAGCACCCTGCACCCTGAGCACTGAGCACCCAGCACCCTGAGCACTGAGCACCCAGCACCCTGAGTACTGAGCACCCAGCACCCTGAGTACTGAGCACCCAGCGTACTGAGCACCGAGCACCCAGCACCCTGAGTACTGAGCACCAAGCACCCTGAGCACTGAGCACCCAGCACCCTGAGTACTGAGCACTGAGCACCCCGAGTACTGAGCACCGAGCACCCCGAGCACTGAGCACCCAGCACCCCGAGCACCGAGCACCCTGAGTACTGAGCACCCTGCACCCTGAGCACTGAGCACCCAGCACCCTGAGCACTGAGCACTGAGCACCCCGAGTACTGAGCACCGAGCACCCCGAGCACTGAGCACCCAGCACCCTGAGCACTGAACACACAGCATCCTGAGTACTGAGCACCGAGCACCCCGAGCACTGAGCACCCAGAACCCTGAGCACTGAGCACCCTTAGTACTGAGCACTGAGCACCCTGAGTACTGAGCACTGAGCACCCTGTGTACTGAGCACCCAGCACCCTGAGTACTGAACACCCAGCACCCTGAGCAATGATCACCCTGAGTACTGAGCACCCAGCACCTTGAGCACTGAGCACCGAGAACCCCGAGCACTGAGCACCCAGCACCCGGAGTACTGAGCACCCAGCACCCTGAGTACTAAGCACCGAGCACCCTGAGCACTGAGCACCCAGCACCCTGACCACTGAACTCACAGCACCCTGAGTACTGAGCACCCCGAGCACTGAGCACCCAGCACCCTGAGTACTGAGCACCGAGCACCCCGAGCACTGAGCACCCAGCACCCCGAGCACTGAGCACCCAGCACCCCGAGCACTGAGCACCCAGCACCCTGAGTACTGAGCACCCAGCACCCTGAGTACTGAGCACCCAGCACCCTGAGCACTGAGTACCCAGCACCCTGAGCACTGAGCACCCAGCACCCTGAGCACTGAGCACCCAGCACCCTGAGCACTGAGCACCCAGCACCCTGAGTACTGAGCACTGAGCACCCAGCACCCCAAGCACTGAGCACCCAGCACCCTGAGTACTGAGCACTGAGCACCCAGCACCCCGAGCACTGAGCACCCAGCACCCTGAGTACTGAGCACCCAGCGCCCTGAGCACTGAGCACCCAGCACCCCGAGCACTGAGCACCCAGCACCCTGAGCACTGAGCACCCTGAGTACTGAGCACTGAGCACCCTGAGTACTGAGCACTGAGCACCCTGAGTACTGAGCACCCAGCACCCTGAGCAATGAGCACCCTGAGTACTGAGCACCCAGCACACTGAGCACTGAGCACCGAGCACCCCGAGCACTGAGCACCCAGCACCCGTAGTACTGAGCACCCAGCACCCTGAGTACTAAGCACCGAGCACCCTGAGTACTGAGCACCCAGTACCCTGAGCACTGAACACACAGCACCCTGAGTACTGAGCACCCCGAGCACTGGGCACCCAGCACCCTGAGCACTGAGGACCCAGCACCCTGAGTACTGAGCTCCCAGCACCCTGAGCACTGAGCACCCAGCACCCTGAGTACTGAGCACCCAGCACCCTGAGCACTAAGCACCCAGCACCCTGAGTACTGAGCATCCAGCACCCCGAGCACTGAGCAGCCAGCACCCTGAGTACTGAGCACTGAGCACCCAGCACCCCGAGCACTGAGCACTCAGCACCATGTGTACTGAGCACTGAGTACCCAGCACCCCGAGCACTGAGCACCCAGCAACCTGAGCACTGAGCACCCTGAGTACAGAGCACCCAGCACCCTGAGCACTGAGCACCCAGCACCCCGAGAACTGAGCACCCAGCACCCAGAGCACTGAGCACTGAGCACCCTGAGTACAGAGCACTGAGCACCCTGAGCACTGAGCACCAAGCACCCTGAGTACTGAGCACTGAGCACCCTGAGCACTGAGCACCCAGCACCCTGAGTACTGAGCACCCAGCACCCTGAGCACTGAGCACCCTGAGTACTAAGCACCCAGCACCCTGAGTACTGAGCAACCAGCACCCTGAGCACTGAGCACCCAGCACGCTGAGTACTGAGCACTGAGCACCCTGAGTACTGAGCAGCGAGCACCCAGAGCACTGAGCACCCAGCACGCTGAGTACTGAGCACTGAGCACCCTGAGTACTGAGCACCGAGCACCCTGAGTACTGAGCACCCAGCACTCTGAGCACTGAGCACCCAGCACCCCGAGCACTGAGCACCCAGCACCCCGAGCACTGAGCACCCAGCACCCCGAGCACTGAGCACCCAGCACCCCGAGCACTGAGCACTGAGCACCCTAAGTACTGAGCACTGAGCACCCTGAGTACTAAGCACCCAGCACCCTGAGTACTGAGCACCCAGAACCCTGAGTACTGAGCACCCAGCACCCTGAGTACTGAGCACCCAGCACCCTGAGCACTGAGCACCCAGCACCCTGAGTACTGAGCAACCAGCACCCTGAGTACTGAGCACCCAGCACCCTGAGCACTGAGCACCCAGCACCCTGAGTACTGAGCACTGAGCACCCTGTGTACTGAGCACCGAGCACCCCGATCACTGAGCACATAGCACCCCGAGCACTGAGCAACCAGCACCCCGAGGACTGAGCACCCAGCACTCTGAGTACTGAGCACACCGCACCCTGAGAACTGAGCACCCAGCACCCCGAGTACTGAGCACCCAGCACCCTGAGCACTGAGCACCCAGCACCCTGAGCACTGTGCACTGAGCACCCAGCAGCACCCAGCACACTGAGTACTGAGCACCCAGCACCCGGAGCACTGATCACCCAGGAACCTGAGTACTGAGCACCGAGTACCCTGAGTACTGAGCACCCAGCACCCCGAGCACTGAGCACCCAGCACCCTGAGTACTGAGCACTGAGCTCCCAGCACCCCGAGCACTGAGCACCCAGCACCCTGTGTACTGAGCACTGAGTACCCAGTACCCCGAGCACTGAGACCCAGCACCCTGAGCACTGAGCACCCAGCACCCCGAGTTCTGAGCACCCAGCACCCCTAGCACTGAGCACCCAGCACCCTGAGCACTGAGCAACCAGCATCCTGAGTACTGAGCACCCAGCACCCCGAGTACTGAGCACCCAGCACCCCGAACACCGAGCACCCTGAGTACAAAGCACCGAGCACCCTGAGCACTGAGCATACAGCACCCGGAGCACTGAGCACACAGCAACCTGAGTACTGAGCACCCAGCACCCCGAGCACTGAGCACCCAGCACCCTGAGTACTGAGCACCCAGCACCCCGAGCACTGAGCACCCAGCACCCTGAGTACTGAGCACCCAGCACCCCGAGCACTGAGCACCAAGCACCCTGAGTACTGAGCACCCAGCACCCTGAGCACTGAGCACCCAGCACGAGTACTGAGCACCCAGCACCCTGATTACTGAGCACCAAGCAACCCGAGCACTGAGCACCGAGCACCCCGAGCACTGAGCACCCAACACCCCGAGCACTGAGCACCCAGCACCCCGAGCACTGAGCACCCAGCACCCTGAGCACTGAGCACCCAGCACCCTGAGTACTGAGCACCCAGCACCCTGAGTACTGAGCACCCAGCACCCTGAGTACTGAGCACCCAGCGTACTGAGCACCGAGCACCCATCACACTGAGTACTGAGCACCAAGCACCCTGAGCACTGAGCACCCAGCACCCTGAGTACTGAGCACTGAGCACCCCGAGTACTGAGCACCGAGCACCCCGAGCACTGAGCACCCAGCACCCTGAGCACTGAGCACCCAGCACCCTGAGTACTGAGCACCCTGCACCCTGAGCACTGAGCACCCAGCACCCTGAGCACTGAGCACCCAGCACCCTGAGTACTGAGCACCCAGCACCCTGAGTACTGAGCACCCAGCGTACTGATCACCGAGCACCCAGCACCCTGAGTACTGAGCACCAAGCACCCTGAGCACTGAGCACCCAGCACCCTGAGTACTGAGCACTGAGCACCCCGAGTACTGAGCACCGAGCACCCCGAGCACTGAGCACCCAGCACCCCGAGCACCGAGCACCCTGAGTACTGAGCACCCTGCACCCTGAGCACTGAGCACCCAGCACCCTGAGCACTGAGCACTGAGCACCCCGAGTACTGAGCACCGAGCACCCCGAGCACTGAGCACCCAGCACCCTGAGCACTGAACACACAGCATCCTGAGTACTGAGCACCGAGCACCCCGAGCACTGAGCACCCAGAACCCTGAGCACTGAGCACCCTTAGTACTGAGCACTGAGAACCCTGAGTACTGAGCACTGAGCACCCTGTGTACTGAGCACCCAGCACCCTGAGTACTGAACACCCAGCACCCTGAGCAATGATCACCCTGAGTACTGAGCACCCAGCACCTTGAGCACTGAGCACCGAGAAACCCGAGCACTGAGCACCCAGCACCCGGAGTACTGAGCACCCAGCACCCTGAGTACTAAGCACCGAGCACCCTGAGCACTGAGCACCCAGCACCCTGACCACTGAACTCACAGCACCCTGAGTACTGAGCACCCCGAGCACTGAGCACCCAGCACCCTGAGTACTGAGCACCGAGCACCCCGAGCACTGAGCACCCAGCACCCCGAGCACTGAGCACCCAGCACCCCGAGCACTGAGCACCCAGCACCCTGAGTACTGAGCACCCAGCACCCTGAGTACTGAGCACCCAGCACCCTGAGCACTGAGTACCCAGCACCCTGAGCACTGAGCACCCAGCACCCTGAGCACTGAGCACCCAGCACCCAGAGCACTGAGCACCCAGCACCCTGAGTACTGAGCACTGAGCACCCAGCACCCCAAGCACTGAGCACCCAGCACCCTGAGTACTGAGCACTGAGCACCCAGCACCCCGAGCACTGAGCACCCAGCACCCTGAGTACTGAGCACCCAGCGCCCTGAGCACTGAGCACCCAGCACCCCGAGCACTGAGCACCCAGCACCCTGAGCACTGAGCACCCTGAGTACTGAGCACTGAGCACCCTGAGTACTGAGCACTGAGCACCCTGAGTACTGAGCACCCAGCACCCTGAGCAATGAGCACCCTGAGTACTGAGCACCCAGCACACTGAGCACTGAGCACCGAGCACCCCGAGCACTGAGCACCCAGCACCCGTAGTACTGAGCACCCAGCACCCTGAGTACTAAGCACCGAGCACCCTGAGTACTGAGCACCCAGTACCCTGAGCACTGAACACACAGCACCCTGAGTACTGAGCACCCCGAGCACTGGGCACCCAGCACCCTGAGCACTGAGGACCCAGCACCCTGAGTACTGAGCTCCCAGCACCCTGAGCACTGAGCACCCAGCACCCTGAGTACTGAGCACCCAGCACCCTGAGCACTAAGCACCCAGCACCCTGAGTACTGAGCATCCAGCACCCCGAGCACTGAGCAGCCAGCACCCTGAGTACTGAGCACTGAGCACCCAGCACCCCGAGCACTGAGCACTCAGCACCATGTGTACTGAGCACTGAGTACCCAGCACCCCGAGCACTGAGCACCCAGCAACCTGAGCACTGAGCACCCTGAGTACAGAGCACCCAGCACCCTGAGCACTGAGCACCCAGCACCCCGAGCACTGAGCACCCAGCACCCAGAGCACTGAGCACTGAGCACCCTGAGTACAGAGCACTGAGCACCCTGAGCACTGAGCACCAAGCACCCTGAGTACTGAGCACTGAGCACCCTGAGCACTGAGCACCCAGCACCCTGAGTACTGAGCACCCAGCACCCTGAGCACTGAGCACCCTGAGTACTAAGCACCCAGCACCCTGAGTACTGAGCAACCAGCACCCTGAGCACTGAGCACCCAGCACGCTGAGTACTGAGCACTGAGCACCCTGAGTACTGAGCAGCGAGCACCCAGAGCACTGAGCACCCAGCACGCTGAGTACTGAGCACTGAGCACCCTGAGTACTGAGCACCGAGCACCCTGAGTACTGAGCACCCAGCACTCTGAGCACTGAGCACCCAGCACCCCGAGCACTGAGCACCCAGCACCCCGAGCACTGAGCACCCAGCACCCCGAGCACTGAGCACCCAGCACCCCGAGCACTGAGCACTGAGCACCCTAAGTACTGAGCACTGAGCACCATGAGTACTAAGCACCCAGCACCCTGAGTACTGAGCACCCAGAACCCTGAGTACTGAGCACCCAGCACCCTGAGTACTGAGCACCCAGCACCCTGAGCACTGAGCACCCAGCACCCTGAGTACTGAGCAACCAGCACCCTGAGTACTGAGCACCCAGCACCCTGAGCACTGAGCACCCAGCACCCTGAGTACTGAGCACTGAGCACCCTGTGTACTGAGCACCGAGCACCCCGATCACTGAGCACATAGCACCCCGAGCACTGAGCAACCAGCACCCCGAGGACTGAGCACCCAGCACCCTGAGTACTGAGCACACCGCACCCTGAGAACTGAGCACCCAGCACCCTGAGTACTGAGCACCCAGCACCCTGAGCACTGAGCACCCAGCACCCTGAGCACTGTGCACTGAGCACCCAGCAGCACCCAGCACACTGAGTACTGAGCACCCAGCACCCGGAGCACTGATCACCCAGGAACCTGAGTACTGAGCACCGAGTACCCTGAGTACTGAGCACCCAGCACCCCGAGCACTGAGCACCCAGCACCCTGAGTACTGAGCACTGAGCTCCCAGCACCCCGAGCACTGAGCACCCAGCACCCTGTGTACTGAGCACTGAGTACCCAGTACCCCGAGCACTGAGACCCAGCACCCTGAGCACTGAGCACCCAGCACCCCGAGTTCTGAGCACCCAGCACCCCTAGCACTGAGCACCCAGCACCCTGAGCACTGAGCAACCAGCATCCTGAGTACTGAGCACCCAGCACCCCGAGTACTGAGCACCCAGCACCCCGAACACCGAGCACCCTGAGTACAAAGCACCGAGCACCCTGAGCACTGAGCATACAGCACCCGGAGCACTGAGCACACAGCAACCTGAGTACTGAGCACCCAGCACCCCGAGCACTGAGCACCCAGCACCCTGAGTACTGAGCACCCAGCACCCCGAGCACTGAGCACCCAGCACCCTGAGTACTGAGCACCCAGCACCCCGAGCACTGAGCACCGAGCACCCTGAGTACTGAGCACCCAGCACCCTGAGCACTGAGCACCCAGCACGAGTACTGAGCACCCAGCACCCTGATTACTGAGCACCAAGCACCCCGAGCACTGAGCACCGAGCACCCCGAGCACTGAGCACCCAACACCCCGAGCACTGAGCACCCAGCACCCCGAGCACTGAGCACCCAGCACCCTGAGCACTGAGCACCCAGCACCCTGAGTACTGTGCACCCAGCACCCTGAGTACTGAGCACCCAGCACCCTGAGTACTGAGCACCCAGCGTACTGAGCACCGAGCACCCATCACACTGAGTACTGAGCACCAAGCACCCTGAGCACTGAGCACCCAGCACCCTGAGTACTGAGCACTGAGCACCCCGAGTACTGAGCACCGAGCACCCCGAGCACTGAGCACCCAGCACCCCGAGCACCGAGCACCCTGAGTACTGAGCACCCTGCACCCTGAGCACTGAGCACCCAGCACCCTGAGCACTGAGCACCCAGCACCCTGAGTACTGAGCACCCAGCACCCTGAGTACTGAGCACCCAGCGTACTGAGCACCGAGCACCCAGCACCCTGAGTACTGAGCACCAAGCACCCTGAGCACTGAGCACCCAGCACCCTGAGTACTGAGCAATGAGCACCCCGAGTACTGAGCACCGAGCACCCCGAGCACTGAGCACCCAGCACCCCGAGCACCGAGCACCCTGAGTACTGAGCACCCTGCACCCTGAGCACTGAGTACCCAGCACCCTGAGCACTGAGCACTGAGCACCCCGAGTACTGAGCACCGAGCACCCCGAGCACTGAGCACCCAGCACCCTGAGCACTGAACACACAGCATCCTGAGTACTGAGCACCGAGCACCCCGAGCACTGAGCACCCAGAACCCTGAGCACTGAGCACCCTTAGTACTGAGCACTGAGCACCCTGAGTACTGAGCACTGAGCACCCTGTGTACTGAGCACCCAGCACCCTGAGTACTGAACACCCAGCACCCTGAGCAATGATCACCCTGAGTACTGAGCACCCAGCACCTTGAGCACTGAGCACCGAGAACCCCGAGCACTGAGCACCCAGCACCCGGAGTACTGAGCACCCAGCAACCTGAGTACTAAGCACCGAGCACCCTGAGCACTGAGCACCCAGCACCCTGACCACTGAACTCACAGCACCCTGAGTACTGAGCACCCCGAGCACTGAGCACCCAGCACCCTGAGTACTGAGCACCGAGCACCCCGAGCACTGAGCACCCAGCACCCCGAGCACTGAGCACCCAGCACCCCGAGCACTGAGCACCCAGCACCCTGAGTACTGAGCACCCAGCACCCTGAGTACTGAGCACCCAGCACCCTGAGCACTGAGTACCCAGCACCCTGAGCACTGAGCACCCAGCACCCTGAGCACTGAGCACCCAGCACCCTGAGCACTGAGCACCCAGCACCCTGAGTACTGAGCACTGAGCACCCAGCACCCCAAGCACTGAGCACCCAGCACCCTGTGTACTGAGCACTGAGCACCCAGCACCCCGAGCACTGAGCACCCAGCACCCTGAGTACTGAGCACCCAGCGCCCTGAGCACTGAGCACCCAGCACCCCGAGCACTGAGCACCCAGCACCCTGAGCACTGAGCACCCTGAGTACTGAGCACTGAGCACCCTGAGTACTGAGCACTGAGCACCCTGAGTACTGAGCACCCAGCACCCTGAGCAATGAGCACCCTGAGTACTGAGCACCCAGCACACTGAGCACTGAGCACCGAGCACCCCGAGCACTGAGCACCCAGCACCCGTAGTACTGAGCACCCAGCACCCTGAGTACTAAGCACCGAGCACCCTGAGTACTGAGCACCCAGTACCCTGAGCACTGAACACACAGCACCCTGAGTACTGAGCACCCCGAGCACTGGGCACCCAGCACCCTGAGCACTGAGGACCCAGCACCCTGAGTACTGAGCTCCCAGCACCCTGAGCACTGAGCACCCAGCACCCTGAGTACTGAGCACCCAGCACCCTGAGCACTAAGCACCCAGCACCCTGAGTACTGAGCATCCAGCACCCCGAGCACTGAGCAGCCAGCACCCTGAGTACTGTGCACTGAGCACCCAGCACCCCGAGCACTGAGCACTCAGCACCATGTGTACTGAGCACTGAGTACCCAGCACCCCGAGCACTGAGCACCCAGCAACCTGAGCACTGAGCACCCTGAGTACAGAGCACCCAGCACCCTGAGCGCTGAGCACCCAGCACCCCGAGCACTGAGCACCCAGCACCCAGAGCACTGAGCACTGAGCACCCTGAGTACAGAGCACTGAGCACCCTGAGCACTGAGCACCAAGCACCCTGAGTACTGAGCACTGAGCACCCTGAGCACTGAGCACCCAGCACCCTGAGTACTGAGCACCCAGCACCCTGAGCACTGAGCACCCTGAGTACTAAGCACCCAGCACCCTGAGTACTGAGCAACCAGCACCCTGAGCACTGAGCACCCAGCACGCTGAGTACTGAGCACTGAGCACCCTGAGTACTGAGCAGCGAGCACCCAGAGCACTGAGCACCCAGCACGCTGAGTACTGAGCACTGAGCACCCTGAGTACTGAGCACCGAGCACCCTGAGTACTGAGCACCCAGCACTCTGAGCACTGAGCACCCAGCACCCCGAGCACTGAGCACCCAGCACCCCGAGCACTGAGCACCCAGCACCCCGAGCACTGAGCACCCAGCACCCCGAGCACTGAGCACTGAGCACCCTAAGTACTGAGCACTGAGCACCCTGAGTACTAAGCACCCAGCACCCTGCGTACTGAGCACCCAGAACCCTGAGTACTGAGCACCCAGCACCCTGAGTACTGAGCACCCAGCACCCTGAGCACTGAGCACCCAGCACCCTGAGTACTGAGCAACCAGCACCCTGAGTACTGAGCACCCAGCACCCTGAGCACTGAGCACCCAGCACCCTGAGTACTGAGCACTGAGCACCCTGTGTACTGAGCACCGAGCACCCCGATCACTGAGCACATAGCACCCCGAGCACTGAGCAACCAGCACCCCGAGGACTGAGCACCCAGCACCCTGAGTACTGAGCACACCGCACCCTGAGAACTGAGCACCCAGCACCCCGAGTACTGAGCACCCAGCACCCTGAGCACTGAGCACCCAGCACCCTGAGCACTGTGCACTGAGCACCCAGCAGCACCCAGCACACTGAGTACTGAGCACCCAGCACCCGGAGCACTGATCACCCAGGAACCTGAGTACTGAGCACCGAGTACCCTGAGTACTGAGCACCCAGCACCCCGAGCACTGAGCACCCAGCACCCTGAGTACTGAGCACTGAGCTCCCAGCACCCCGAGCACTGAGCACCCAGCACCCTGTGTACTGAGCACTGAGTACCCAGTACCCTGAGCACTGAGACCCAGCACCCTGAGCACTGAGCACCCAGCACCCCGAGTTCTGAGCACCCAGCACCCCTAGCACTGAGCACCCAGCACCCTGAGCACTGAGCAACCAGCATCCTGAGTACTGAGCACCCAGCACCCCGAGTACTGAGCACCCAGCACCCCGAACACCAAGCACCCTGAGTACAAAGCACCGAGCACCCTGAGCACTGAGCATACAGCACCCGGAGCACTGAGCACACAGCAACCTGAGTACTGAGCACCCAGCACCCCGAGCACTGAGCACCCAGCACCCTGAGTACTGAGCACCCAGCACCCCGAGCACTGAGCACCCAGCACCCTGAGTACTGAGCACCCAGCACCCCGAGCACTGAGCACCGAGCACCCTGAGTACTGAGCACCCAGCACCCTGAGCACTGAGCACCCAGCACGAGTACTGAGCACCCAGCACCCTGATTACTGAGCACCAAGCACCCCGAGAACTGAGCACCGAGCACCCCGAGCACTGAGCACCCAACACCCCGAGCACTGAGCACCCAGCACCCCGAGCACTGAGCACCCAGCACCCTGAGCACTGAGCACCCAGCACCCTGAGTACTGAGCACCCAACACCCTGAGTACTGAGCACCCAGCACCCTGAGTACTGAGCACCCAGCGTACTGAGCACCGAGCACCCATCACACTGAGTACTGAGCACCAAGCACCCTGAGCACTGAGCACCCAGCACCCTGAGTACTGAGCACTGAGCACCCCGAGTACTGAGCACCGAGCACCCCGAGCACTGAGCACCCAGCACCCCGAGCAACGAGCACCCTGAGTACTGAGCACCCTGCACCCTGAGCACTGAGCACCCAGCACCCTGAGCACTGAGCACTGAGCACCCCGAGTACTGAGCACCGAGCACCCCGAGCACTGAGCACCCAGCACCCTGAGCACTGAACACACAGCATCCTGAGTACTGAGCACCGAGCACCCCGAGCACTGTGCACCCAGAACCCTGAGCACTGAGCACCCTTAGTACTGAGCACTGAGCACCCTGAGTACTGAGCACTGAGCACCCTGAGTACTGAGCACTGAGCACCCAGCACCCCAAGCACTGAGCACCCAGCACCCCGAGCACTGAGCACCCAGCACCCTGAGTACTGAGCACCCAGCGCCCTGAGCACTGAGCACCCAGCACCCCGAGCACTGAGCACCCAGCACCCTGAGCACTGAGCACCCTGAGTACTGAGCACTGAGCACCCTGAGTACTGAGCACTGAGCACCCTGAGTACTGAGCACCCAGCACCCTGAGCAATGAGCACCCTGAGTACTGAGCACCCAGCACACTGAGCACTGAGCACCGAGCACCCCGAGCACTGAGCACCCAGCACCCGTAGTACTGAGCACCCAGCACCCTGAGTACTAAGCACCGAGCACCCTGAGTACTGAGCACCCAGTACCCTGAGCACTGAACACACAGCACCCTGAGTACTGAGCACCCCGAGCACTGGGCACCCAGCACCCTGAGCACTGAGGACCCAGCACCCTGAGTACTGAGCTCCCAGCACCCTGAGCACTGAGCACCCAGCACCCTGAGTACTGAGCACCCAGCACCCTGAGCACTGAGCACCCAGCACCCTGAGTACTGAGCATCCAGCACCCCGAGCACTGAGCAGCCAGCACCCTGAGTACTGAGCACTGAGCACCCAGCACCCCGAGCACTGAGCACTCAGCACCATGTGTACTGAGCACTGAGTACACAGCACCCCGAGCACTGAGCACCCAGCAACCTGAGCACTGAGCACCCTGAGTACAGAGCACCCAGCACCCTGAGCACTGAGCACCCAGCACCCCGAGAACTGAGCACCCAGCACCCAGAGCACTGAGCACTGAGCACCCTGAGTACAGAGCACTGAGCAACCTGAGCACTGAGCACCAAGCACCCTGAGTACTGAGCACTGAGCACCCTGAGCACTGAGCACCCAGCACCCTGAGTACTGAGCACCCAGCACCCTGAGCACTGAGCACCCTGAGTACTAAGCACCCAGCACCCTGAGTACTGAGCAACCAGCACCCTGAGCACTGAGCACCCAGCACGCTGAGTACTGAGCACTGAGCACCCTGAGTACTGAGCAGCAAGCACCCAGAGCACTGAGCAGCCAGCACGCTGAGTACTGAGCACTGAGCACCCTGAGTACTGAGCACCGAGCACCCTGAGTACTGAGCACCCAGCACTCTGAGCACTGAGCACCCAGCACCCCGAGCACTGAGCACCCAGCACCCCGAGCACTGAGCACCCAGCACCCCGAGCACTGAGCACCCAGCACCCTGAGTACTGAGCACCCAGCACCCTGAGTACTGAGCACCCAGCACCCTGAGTACTGAGCACCGAGCACCCTGAGTACTGAGCACCCAGCACCCTGAGTACTGAGCACCCAGCACCCTGAGCACTGAGCACCCAGCACCCCGAGCACTGAGCACCCAGCACCCCGAGCACTGAGCAACCAGCACCCCGAGCACTGAGCACCGAGCACCCCGAGCCCTGAGCACCCAGCACCCTGAGTACTGAGCACCCAGCACCCTGAGTACTGAGCACCCAGCGTACTGAGCACCGAGCACCCAGCACCCTGAGTACTGAGCACCCAGCACCCTGAGCCCTGAGCACCCAGCACCCTGAGTACTGAGCACTGAGCACCCTGTGTACTGAGCACCGAGCACCCCGATCACTGAGCACATAGCACCCCGAGCACTGAGCAACCAGCACCCCGAGGACTGAGCACCCAGCACCCTGAGTACTGAGCACACCGCACCCTGAGAACTGAGCACCCAGCACCCCGAGTACTGAGCACCCAGCACCCTGAGCACTGAGCACCCAGCACCCTGAGCACTGTGCACTGAGCACCCAGCAGCACCCAGCACACTGAGTACTGAGCACCCAGCACCCTGAGCACTGATCACCCAGCAACCTGAGTACTGAGCACCGAGTACCCTGAGTACTGAGCACCCAGCACCCCGAGCACTGAGCACCCAGCACCCTGAGTACTGAGCACTGAGCACCCAGCACCCCGAGCACTGAGCACCCAGCACCCTGTGTACTGAGCACTGAGTACCCAGTACCCCGAGCACTGAGACCCAGCACCCTGAGCACTGAGCACCCAGCACCCCGAGTTCTGAGCACCCAGCACCCCTAGCACTGTGCACCCAGCACCCTGAGCACTGAGCAACCAGCATCCTGAGTACTGAGCACCCAGCACCCCGAGTACTGAGCACCCAGCACCCCGAACACCGAGCACCCTGAGTACAAAGCACCGAGCACCCTGAGCACTGAGCATACAGCACCCTGAGCACTGAGCACACAGCAACCTGAGTACTGAGCACCCAGCACCCTGAGTACTGAGCACCCAGCACCCTGAGCACTGAGCACCCTGAGTACTAAGCACCCAGCACCCTGAGTACTGAGCAACCAGCACCCTGAGCACTGAGCACCCAGCACGCTGAGTACTGAGCACTGAGCACACTGAGTACTGAGCAGCGAGCACCCAGAGCACTGAGCACCCAGCACGCTGAGTACTGAGCACTGAGCACCCTGAGTACTGAGCACCGAGCACCCTGAGTACTGAGCACCCAGCACTCTGAGCACTGAGCACCCAGCACCCCGAGCACTGAGCACCCAGCACCCCGAGCACTGAGCACCCAGCACCCCGAGCACAGAGCACCCACCACCCTGAGTACTGAGCACCCAGCACCCTGAGTACTGAGCACCCAGCACCCTGAGTACTGAGCACCCAGCGTACTGAGCACCGAGCACCCCGAGCACTGAGCACCCAGCACCCTGAGTACTGAGCACCGAGCACCCTGAGTACTGAGCACCCAGCACCCTGAGTACTGAGCACCCAGCGTACTGAGCACCGAGCACCCAGCACCCTGAGTACTGAGCACCCAGCACCCTGAGCACTGAGCACCCAGCACCCTGAGTACTGAGCACCGAGCACCCAGCACCCAGCGTACTGAGCACCAAGTACCCCGAGCACTGAGCACCCAGCACCCTGAGTACTGAGCACCGAGCACCCTGAGTACTGAGCACTGAGCACCCTGTGTACTGAGCACCGAGCACCCCGATCACTGAGCACATAGCACCCCGAGCACTGAGCAACCAGCACCCCGAGGACTGAGCACCCAGCACCCTGAGTACTGAGCACACCGCATCCTGAGAACTGAGCACCCAGCACCCCGAGTACTGAGCACCCAGCACCCTGAGCACTGAGCACCCAGCACCCTGAGCACTGTGCACTGAGCACCCAGCAGCACCCAGCACACTGAGTACTGAGCACCCAGCACCCTGAGCACTGATCACCCAGCAACCTGAGTACTGAGCACCGAGTACCCTGAGTACTGAGCACCCAGCACCCCGAGCACTGAGCACCCAGCACCCTGAGTACTGAGCACTGAGCACCCAGCACCCCGAGCACTGAGCACCCAGCACCCTGTGTACTGAGCACTGAGTACCCAGTACCCCGAGCACTGAGACCCAGCACCCTGAGCACTGAGCACCCAGCACCCCGAGTTCTGAGCACCCAGCACCCCTAGCACTGTGCACCCAGCACCCTGAGCACTGAGCAACCAGCATCCTGAGTACTGAGCACCCAGCACCCCGAGTACTGAGCACCGAGCACCCCGAACACCGAGCACCCTGAGTACAAAGCACCGAGCACCCTGAGCACTGAGCATACAGCACCCTGAGCACTGAGCACACAGCAACCTGAGTACTGAGCACCCAGCACCCCGAGCACTGAGCACCCAGCACCCTGAGTACTGAGCACCCTGCACCCCGAGCACTGAGCACCAAGCACCCTGAGTACTGAGCACCCAGCACCCCGAGCACTGAGCACCGAGCACCCTGAGTACTGAGCACCCAGCACCCTGAGCACTGAGCACCCAGCACGAGTACTGAGCACCCAGCACCCTGATTACTGAGCACCAAGCACCCCGAGCACTGAGCACCGAGCACCCCGAGCACTGAGCACCCAGCACCCCGAGCACCGAGCACCCTGAGTACTGAGCACCCTGCACCCTGAGCACTGAGCACCCAGCACCCTGAGCACTGAGCACTGAGCACCCCGAGTACTGAGCACCGAGCACCCCGAGCACTGAGCACCCAGCACCCTGAGCACTGAACACACAGCAACCTGAGTACTGAGCACCGAGCACCCCGAGCACTGTGCACCCAGAACCCTGAGCACTGAGCACCCTTAGTACTGAGCACTGAGCACCCTGAGTACTGAGCACTGAGCACCCTGAGTACTGAGCACTGAGCACCCAGCACCCCAAGCACTGAGCACCCAGAACCCTGAGTACTGAGCACTGAGCACCCAGCACCCCGAGCACTGAGCACCCAGCACCCTGAGTACTGAGCACCCAGCGCCCTGAGCACTGAGCACCCAGCACCCCGAGCACTGAGCACCCAGCACCCTGAGCACTGAGCACCCTGAGTACTGAGCACTGAGCACCCTGAGTACTGAGCACTGAGCACCCAGCACCCCAAGCACTGAGCACCCAGCACCCTGAGTACTGAGCACTGAGCACCCAGCACCCTGAGCACTGAGCACCCAGCACCCCGAGTTCTGAGCACCCAGCACGCCTAGCACTGTGCACCCAGCACCCTGAGCACTGAGCAACCAGCATCCTGAGTACTGAGCACCCAGCACCCCGAGTACTGAGCACCCAGCACCCCGAACACCGAGCACCCTGAGTACAAAGCACCGAGCACCCTGAGCACTGAGCATACAGCACCCTGAGCACTGAGCACACAGCAACCTGAGTACTGAGCACCCAGCACCCCGAGCACTGAGCACCCAGCACCCTGAGTACTGAGCACCCTGCACCCCGAGCACTGAGCACACAGCACCCTGAGTACTGAGCACCCAGCACCCCGAGCACTGAGCACCGAGCACCCTGAGTACTGAGCACCCAGCACCCTGAGCACTGAGCACCCAGCACGAGTACTGAGCACCCAGCACCCTGATTACTGAGCACCAAGCACCCCGAGCACTGAGCACCGAGCACCTCGAGCACTGAGCACCCAACACCCCGAACACTGAGCACCCAGCATCCTGAGCACTGAGCACCCAGCACCCTGAGCACTGAGCACCCAGCACCCTGAGTACTGAGCACCCAGCACCCTGAGCACTGAGCACCCAGCACGAGTACTGAGCACCCAGCACCCTGATTACTGAGCACCAAGCACCCCGAGCACTGAGGACCCAGCACCCTGAGTACTGAGCTCCCAGCACCCAGAGCACTGAGCACCCAGCACCCTGAGTACTGAGCACCCAGTACCCTGAGCACTGAACACACAGCACCCTGAATACTGAGCACCCCGAGCACTGGGCACCCAGCACCCTGAGCACTGAGGACCCAGCACCCTGAGTACTGAGCTCCCAGCACCCTGAGCACTGAGCACCCAGCACCCTGAGTACTGAGCACCCAGCACCCTGAGCACTAAGCACCCAGCACCCTGAGTACTGAGCATCCAGCACCCCGAGCACTGAGCAGCCAGCACCCTGAGTACTGAGCACTGAGCACCCAGCACCCCGAGCACTGAGCACTCAGCACCATGTGTACTGAGCACTGAGTACCCAGCACCCCGAGCACTGAGCACCTAGCAACCTGAGCACTGAGCACCCTGAGTACAGAGCACCCAGCACCCTGAGCACTGAGCACCCAGCACCCCGAGCACTGAGGACCCAGCACCCAGAGCACTGAGCACTGAGCACCCTGAGTACAGAGCACTGAGCACCCTGAGCACTGAGCACCAAGCACCCTGAGTACTGAGCACTGAGCACCCGGAGCACTGAGCACCCAGCACCCTGAGTACTGAGCACCCAGCACCCTGAGCACTGAGCACCCTGAGTACTAAGCACCCAGCACCCTGAGTACTGAGCAACCAGCACCCTGAGCACTGAGCACCCAGCAACCTGAGCACTGAGCACTGAGCACCCTGAGTACTGAGCAGCGAGCACCCAGAGCACTGAGCACCCAGCACGCTGAGTACTGAGCACTGAGCACCCTGAGTACTGAGCACCGAGCACCCTGAGTACTGAGCACCCAGCACTCTGAGCACTGAGCACCCAGCACCCCGAGCACTGAGCACCCAGCACCCCGAGCACTGAGCACCCAGCACCCCGAGCACTGAGCACCCAGCACCCCGAGCACTGAGCACTGAGCACCCTAAGTACTGAGCACTGAGCACCCTGAGTACTAAGCACCCAGCACCCTGAGTACTGAGCACCCAGAACCCTGAGTACTGAGCACCCAGCACCCTGAGTACTGAGCACCCAGCACCCTGAGCACTGAGCACCCAGCACCCTGAGTACTGAGCAACCAGCACCCTGAGTACAGAGCACCCAGCACCCTGAGCACTGAGCACCCAGCACCCTGAGTACTGAGCACTGAGCACCCTGTGTACTGAGCACCGAGCACCCCGATCACTGAGCACATAGCACCCCGAGCACTGAGCAACCAGCACCCCGAGGACTGAGCACCCAGCACCCTGAGTACTGAGCACACCGCACCCTGAGAACTGAGCACCCAGCACCCCGAGTACTGAGCACCCAGCACCCTGAGCACTGAGCACCCAGCACCCTGAGCACTGTGCACTGAGCACCCAGCAGCACCCAGCACACTGAGTACTGAGCACCCAGCACCCGGAGCACTGATCACCCAGGAACCTGAGTACTGAGCACCGAGTACCCTGAGTACTGAGCACCCAGCACCCCGAGCACTGAGCACCCAGCACCCTGAGTACTGAGCACTGAGCTCCCAGCACCCCGAGCACTGAGCACCCAGCACCCTGTGTACTGAGCACTGAGTACCCAGTACCCCGAGCACTGAGACCCAGCACCCTGAGCACTGAGCACCCAGCACCCCGAGTTCTGAGCACCCAGCACCCCTAGCACTGAGCACCCAGCACCCTGAGCACTGAGCAACCAGCATCCTGAGTACTGAGCACCCAGCACCCCGAGTACTGAGCACCCAGCACCCCGAACACCGAGCACCCTGAGTACAAAGCACCGAGCACCCTGAGCACTGAGCACCCAGCAACCTGAGCACTGAGCACTGAGCACCCTGAGTACTGAGCAGCGAGCACCCAGAGCACTGAGCACCCAGCACGCTGAGTACTGAGCACTGAGCACCCTGAGTACTGAGCACCGAGCACCCTGAGTACTGAGCACCCAGCACTCTGAGCACTGAGCACCCAGCACCCCGAGCACTGAGCACCCAGCACCCCGAGCACTGAGCACCCAGCACCCCGAGCACTGAGCACCCAGCACCCCGAGCACTGAGCACTGAGCACCCTAAGTACTGAGCACTGAGCACCCTGAGTACTAAGCACCCAGCACCCTGAGTACTGAGCACCCAGAACCCTGAGTACTGAGCACCCAGCACCCTGAGTACTGAGCACCCAGCACCCTGAGCACTGAGCACCCAGCACCCTGAGTACTGAGCAACCAGCACCCTGAGTACTGAGCACCCAGCACCCTGAGCACTGAGCACCCAGCACCCTGAGTACTGAGCACTGAGCACCCTGTGTACTGAGCACCGAGCACCCCGATCACTGAGCACATAGCACCCCGAGCACTGAGCAACCAGCACCCCGAGGACTGAGCACCCAGCACCCTGAGTACTGAGCACACCGCACCCTGAGAACTGAGCACCCAGCACCCCGAGTACTGAGCACCCAGCACCCTGAGCACTGAGCACCCAGCACCCTGAGCACTGTGCACTGAGCACCCAGCAGCACCCAGCACACTGAGTACTGAGCACCCAGCACCCGGAGCACTGATCACCCAGGAACCTGAGTACTGAGCACCGAGTACCCTGAGTACTGAGCACCCAGCGCCCCGAGCACTGAGCACCCAGCACCCTGAGTACTGAGCACTGAGCTCCCAGCACCCCGAGCACTGAGCACCCAGCACCCTGTGTACTGAGCACTGAGTACCCAGTACCCCGAGCACTGAGACCCAGCACCCTGAGCACTGAGCACCCAGCACCCCGAGTTCTGAGCACCCAGCACCCCTAGCACTGAGCACCCAGCACCCTGAGCACTGAGCAACCAGCATCCTGAGTACTGAGCACCCAGCACCCCGAGTACTGAGCACCCAGCACCCCGAACACCGAGCACCCTGAGTACAAAGCACCGAGCACCCTGAGCACTGAGCATACAGCACCCGGAGCACTGAGCACACAGCAACCTGAGTACTGAGCACCCAGCACCCCGAGCACTGAGCACCCAGCACCCTGAGTACTGAGCACCCAGCACCCCGAGCACTGAGCACCCAGCACCCTGAGTACTGAGCACCCAGCACCCCGAGCACTGAGCACCGAGCACCCTGAGTACTGAGCACCCAGCACCCTGAGCACTGAGCACCCAGCACGAGTACTGAGCACCCAGCACCCTGATTACTGAGCACCAAGCACCCCGAGCACTGAGCACCCAGCACCCCGAGCACTGAGCACCCAACACCCCGAGCACTGAGCACCCAGCACCCCGAGCACTGAGCACCCAGCACCCTGAGCACTGAGCACCCAGCACCCTGAGTACTGAGCACCCAGCACCCTGAGTACTGAGCACCCAGCACCCTGAGTACTGAGCACCCAGCGTACTGAGCACCGAGCACCCATCACACTGAGTACTGAGCACCAAGCACCCTGAGCACTGAGCACCCAGCACCCTGAGTACTGAGCACTGAGCACCCCGAGTACTGAGCACCGAGCACCCCGAGCACTGAGCACCCAGCACCCCGAGCACCGAGCACCCTGAGTACTGAGCACCCTGCACCCTGAGCACTGAGCACCCAGCACCCTGAGCACTGAGCACTGAGCACCCCGAGTACTGAGCACCGAGCACCCCGAGCACTGAGCACCCAGCACCCTGAGCACTGAACACACAGCAACCTGAGTACTGAGCACCGAGCACCCCGAGCACTGTGCACCCAGAACCCTGAGCACTGAGCACCCTTAGTACTGAGCACTGAGCACCCTGAGTACTGAGCACTGAGCACCCTGAGTACTGAGCACTGAGCACCCAGCACCCCAAGCACTGAGCACCCAGCACCCTGAGTACTGAGCACTGAGCACCCAGCACCCCGAGCACTGAGCACCCAGCACCCTGAGTACTGAGCACCCAGCGCCCTGAGCACTGAGCACCAAGCACCCCGAGCACTGAGCACCCAGCACCCTGAGCACTGAGCACCCTGAGTACTGAGCACTGAGCACCCTGAGTACTGAGCACTGAGCACCCTGAGTACTGAGCACCCAGCACCCTGAGCAATGAGCACCCTGAGTACTGAGCACCCAGCACACTGAGCACTGAGCACCGAGCACCCCGAGCACTGAGCACCCAGCACCCGTAGTACTGAGCACCCAGCACCCTGAGTACTAAGCACCGAGCACCCTGAGTACTGAGCACCCAGTACCCTGAGCACTGAACACACAGCACCCTGAGTACTGAGCACCCCGAGCACTGGGCACCCAGCACCCTGAGCACTGAGGACGCAGCACCCTGAGTACTGAGCTCCCAGCACCCTGAGCACTGAGCACCCAGCACCCTGAGTACTGAGCACCCAGCACCCTGAGCACTGAGCACCCAGCACCCTGAGTACTGAGCATCCAGCACCCCGAGCACTGAGCAGCCAGCACCCTGAGTATTGAGCACTGAGCACCCAGCACCCCGAGCACTGAGCACTCAGCACCATGTGTACTGAGCACTGAGTACCCAGCACCCCGAGCACTGAGCACCCAGCAACCTGAGCACTGAGCACCCTGAGTACAGAGCACCCAGCACCCTGAGCACTGAGCACCCAGCACCCCGAGAACTGAGCACCCAGCACCCAGAGCACTGAGCACTGAGCACCCTGAGTACAGAGCACTGAGCAACCTGAGCACTGAGCACCAAGCACCCTGAGTACTGAGCACTGAGCACCCTGAGCACTGAGCACCCAGCACCCTGAGTACTGAGCACCCAGCACCCTGAGCACTGAGCACCCTGAGTACTAAGCACACAGCACCCTGAGTACTGAGCAACCAGCACCCTGAGCACTGAGCACCCAGCACGCTGAGTACTGAGCACTGAGCACACTGAGTACTGAGCAGCGAGCACCCAGAGCACTGAGCACCCAGCACGCTGAGTACTGAGCACTGAGCACCCTGAGTACTGAGCACCGAGCTCCCTGAGTACTGAGCACCCAGCACTCTGAGCACTGAGCACCCAGCACCCCGAGCACTGAGCACCCAGCACCCCGAGCACTGAGCACCCAGCACCCCGAGCACAGAGCACCCACCACCCTGAGTACTGAGCACCCAGCACCCTGAGTACTGAGCACCCAGCACCCTGAGTACTGAGCACCCAGCGTACTGAGCACCGAGCACCCCGAGCACTGAGCACCCAGCACCCTGAGTACTGAGCACCGAGCACCCTGAGTACTGAGCACCCAGCACCCTGAGTACTGAGCACCCAGCGTACTGAGCACCGAGCACCCAGCACCCTGAGTACTGAGCACCCAGCACCCTGAGCACTGAGCACCCAGCACCCTGAGTACTGAGCACCGAGCACCCAGCACCCAGCGTACTGAGCACCGAGCACCCCGAGCACTGAGCACCCAGCACCCTGAGTACTGAGCACCGAGCACCCTGAGTACTGAGCACTGAGCACCCTGTGTACTGAGCACCGAGCACCCCGATCACTGAGCACATAGCACCCCGAGCACTGAGCAACCAGCACCCCGAGGACTGAGCACCCAGCACCCTGAGTACTGAGGACACCGCACCCTGAGAACTGAGCACCCAGCACCCCGAGTACTGAGCACCCAGCACCCTGAGCACTGAGCACCCAGCACCCTGAGCACTGTGCACTGAGCACCCAGCAGCACCCAGCACACTGAGTACTGAGCACCCAGCACCCTGAGCACTGATCACCCAGCAACCTGAGTACTGAGCACCGAGTACCCTGAGTACTGAGCACCCAGCACCCCGAGCACTGAGCACCCAGCACCCTGAGTACTGAGCACTGAGCACCCAGCACCCCGAGCACTGAGCACCCAGCACCCTGTGTACTGAGCACTGAGTACCCAGTACCCCGAGCACTGAGACCCAGCACCCTGAGCACTGAGCACCCAGCACCCCGAGTTCTGAGCACCCAGCACCCCTAGCACTGTGCACCCAGCACCCTGAGCACTGAGCAACCAGCATCCTGAGTACTGAGCACCCAGCACCCCGAGTACTGAGCACCGAGCACCCCGAACACCGAGCACCCTGAGTACAAAGCACCGAGCACCCTGAGCACTGAGCATACAGCACCCTGAGCACTGAGCACACAGCAACCTGAGTACTGAGCACCCAGCACCCCGAGCACTGAGCACCCAGCACCCTGAGTACTGAGCACCCTGCACCCCGAGCACTGAGCACCCAGCACCCTGAGTACTGAGCACCCAGCACCCCGAGCACTGAGCACCGAGCACCCTGAGTACTGAGCACCCAGCACCCTGAGCACTGAGCACCCAGCACGAGTACTGAGCACCCAGCACCCTGATTACTGAGCACCAAGCACCCCGAGCACTGAGCACCGAGCACCCCGAGCACTGAGCACCCAGCACCCCGAGCACCGAGCACCCTGAGTACTGAGCACCCTGCACCCTGAGCACTGAGCACCCAGCACCCTGAGCACTGAGCACTGAGCACCCCGAGTACTGAGCACCGAGCACCCCGAGCACTGAGCACCCAGCACCCTGAGCACTGAACACACAGCAACCTGAGTACTGAGCACCGAGCACCCCGAGCACTGTGCACCCAGAACCCTGAGCACTGAGCACCCTTAGTACTGAGCACTGAGCACCCTGAGTACTGAGCACTGAGCACCCTGAGTACTGAGCACTGAGCACCCAGCACCCCAAGCACTGAGCACCCAGCACCCTGAGTACTGAGCACTGAGCACCCAGCACCCCGAGCACTGAGCACCCAGCACCCTGAGTACTGAGCACCCAGCGCCCTGAGCACTGAGCACCCAGCACCCCGAGCACTGAGCACCCAGCACCCTGAGCACTGAGCACCCTGAGTACTGAGCACTGAGCACCCTGAGTACTGAGCACTGAGCACCCAGCACCCCAAGCACTGAGCACCCAGCACCCTGAGTACTGAGCACTGAGCACCCAGCACCCTGAGCACTGAGCACCCAGCACCCCGAGTTCTGAGCACCCAGCACGCCTAGCACTGTGCACCCAGCACCCTGAGCACTGAGCAACCAGCATCCTGAGTACTGAGCACCCAGCACCCCGAGTACTGAGCACCCAGCACCCCGAACACCGAGCACCCTGAGTACAAAGCACCGAGCACCCTGAGCACTGAGCATACAGCACCCTGAGCACTGAGCACACAGCAACCTGAGTACTGAGCACCCAGCACCCCGAGCACTGAGCACCCAGCACCCTGAGTACTGAGCACCCTGCACCCCGAGCACTGAGCACACAGCACCCTGAGTACTGAGCACCCAGCACCCCGAGCACTGAGCACCGAGCACCCTGAGTACTGAGCACCCAGCACCCTGAGCACTGAGCACCCAGCACGAGTACTGAGCACCCAGCACCCTGATTACTGAGCACCAAGCACCCCGAGCACTGAGCACCGAGCAACCCGAGCACTGAGCACCCAACACCCCGAGCACTGAGCACCCAGCATCCTGAGCACTGAGCACCCAGCACCCTGAGCACTGAGCACCCAGCACCCTGAGTACTGAGCACCCAGCACCCTGAGCACTGAGCACCCAGCACGAGTACTGAGCACCCAGCACCCTGATTACTGAGCACCAAGCACCCCGAGCACTGAGGACCCAGCACCCTGAGTACTGAGCTCCCAGCACCCAGAGCACTGAGCACCCAGCACCCTGAGTACTGAGCACCCAGTACCCTGAGCACTGAACACACAGCACCCTGAGTACTGAGCACCCCGAGCACTGGGCACCCAGCACCCTGAGCACTGAGGACCCAGCACCCTGAGTACTGAGCTCCCAGCACCCTGAGCACTGAGCACCCAGCACCCTGAGTACTGAGCACCCAGCACCCTGAGCACTAAGCACCCAGCACCCTGAGTACTGAGCATCCAGCACCCCGAGCACTGAGCAGCCAGCACCCTGAGTACTGAGCACTGAGCACCCAGCACCCCGAGCACTGAGCACTCAGCACCATGTGTACTGAGCACTGAGTACCCAGCACCCCGAGCACTGAGCACCCAGCAACCTGAGCACTGAGCACCCTGAGTACAGAGCACCCAGCACCCTGAGCACTGAGCACCCAGCACCCCGAGCACTGAGCACCCAGCACCCAGAGCACTGAGCACTGAGCACCCTGAGTACAGAGCACTGAGCACCCTGAGCACTGAGCACCAAGCACCCTGAGTACTGAGCACTGAGCACCCGGAGCACTGAGCACCCAGCACCCTGAGTACTGAGCACCCAGCACCCTGAGCACTGAGCACCCTGAGTACTAAGCACCCAGCACCCTGAGTACTGAGCAACCAGCACCCTGAGCACTGAGCACCCAGCAACCTGAGCACTGAGCACTGAGCACCCTGAGTACTGAGCACCCAGCACCCAGAGCACTGAGCACCCAGCACGCTGAGTACTGAGCACTGAGCACCCTGAGTACTGAGCACCGAGCACCCTGAGTACTGAGCACCCAGCACTCTGAGCACTGAGCACCCAGCACCCCGAGCACTGAGCACCCAGCACCCCGAGCACTGAGCACCCAGCACCCCGAGCACTGAGCACCCAGCACCCCGAGCACTGAGCACTGAGCACCCTAAGTACTGAGCACTGAGCACCCTGAGTACTAAGCACCCAGCACCCTGAGTACTGAGCACCCAGAACCCTGAGTACTGAGCACCCAGCACCCTGAGTACTGAGCACCCAGCACCCTGAGCACTGAGCACCCAGCACCCTGAGTACTGAGCAACCAGCACCCTGAGTACAGAGCACCCAGCACCCTGAGCACTGAGCACCCAGCACCCTGAGTACTGAGCACTGAGCACCCTGTGTACTGAGCACCGAGCACCCCGATCACTGAGCACATAGCACCCCGAGCACTGAGCAACCAGCACCCCGAGGACTGAGCACCCAGCACCCTGAGTACTGAGCACTGAGCACCCAGCACCCCGAGCACTGAGCACCCAGCACCCTGAGTACTGAGCACCCAGCACCCTGAGTACTGAGCACCCAGCACCCCGAGCACTGAGCACCCAGCACCCTGAGTACTGAGCACTGAGCTCCCAGCACCCCGAGCACTGAGCACCCAGCACCCTGTGTACTGAGCACTGAGTACCCAGTACCCCGAGCACTGAGACCCAGCACCCTGAGCACTGAGCACCCAGCACCCCGAGTTCTGAGCACCCAGCACCCCTAGCACTGAGCACCCAGCACCCTGAGCACTGAGCAACCAGCATCCTGAGTACTGAGCACCCAGCACCCCGAGTACTGAGCACCCAGCACCCCGAACACCGAGCACCCTGAGTACAAAGCACCGAGCACCCTGAGCACTGAGCATACAGCACCCGGAGCACTGAGCACACAGCAACCTGAGTACTGAGCACCCAGCACCCCGAGCACTGAGCACCCAGCACCCTGAGTACTGAGCACCCAGCACCCCGAGCACTGAGCACCCAGCACCCTGAGTACTGAGCACCCAGCACCCCGAGCACTGAGCACCGAGCACCCTGAGTACTGAGCACCCAGCACCCTGAGCACTGAGCACCCAGCACGAGTACTGAGCACCCAGCACCCTGATTACTGAGCACCAAGCAACAAGAGCACTGAGAACCGAGCACCCCGAGCACTGAGCACCCAACACCCCGAGCACTGAGCACCCAGCACCCCGAGCACTGAGCACCCAGCACCCTGAGCACTGAGCACCCAGCACCCTGAGTACTGAGCACCCTGCACCCCGAGCACTGAGCACCCAGCACCCTGAGTACTGAGCACCCAGCACCCCGAGCACTGAGCACCGAGCACCCTGAGTACTGAGCACCCAGCACCCTGAGCACTGAGCACCCAGCACGAGTACTGAGCACCCAGCACCCTGATTACTGAGCACCAAGCACCCCGAGCACTGAGCACCGAGCACCCCGAGCACTGAGCACCCAGCACCCCGAGCACCGAGCACCCTGAGTACTGAGCACCCTGCACCCTGAGCACTGAGCACCCAGCACCCTGAGCACTGAGCACTGAGCACCCCGAGTACTGAGCACCGAGCACCCCGAGCACTGAGCACCCAGCACCCTGAGCACTGAACACACAGCAACCTGAGTACTGAGCACCGAGCACCCCGAGCACTGTGCACCCAGAACCCTGAGCACTGAGCACCCTTAGTACTGAGCACTGAGCACCCTGAGTACTGAGCACTGAGCACCCTGAGTACTGAGCACTGAGCACCCAGCACCCCAAGCACTGAGCACCCAGCACCCTGAGTACTGAGCACTGAGCACCCAGCACCCCGAGCACTGAGCACCCAGCACCCTGAGTACTGAGCACCCAGCGCCCTGAGCACTGAGCACCCAGCACCCCGAGCACTGAGCACCCAGCACCCTGAGCACTGAGCACCCTGAGTACTGAGCACTGAGCACCCTGAGTACTGAGCACTGAGCACCCAGCACCCCAAGCACTGAGCACCCAGCACCCTGAGTACTGAGCACTGAGCACCCAGCACCCTGAGCACTGAGCACCCAGCACCCCGAGTTCTGAGCACCCAGCACGCCTAGCACTGTGCACCCAGCACCCTGAGCACTGAGCAACCAGCATCCTGAGTACTGAGCACCCAGCACCCCGAGTACTGAGCACCCAGCACCCCGAACACCGAGCACCCTGAGTACAAAGCACAGAGCACCCTGAGCACTGAGCATACAGCACCCTGAGCACTGAGCACACAGCAACCTGAGTACTGAGCACCCAGCACCCCGAGCACTGAGCACCCAGCACCCTGAGTACTGAGCACCCTGCACCCCGAGCACTGAGCACACAGCACCCTGAGTACTGAGCACCCAGCACCCCGAGCACTGAGCACCGAGCACCCTGAGTACTGAGCACCCAGCACCCTGAGCACTGAGCACCCAGCACGAGTACTGAGCACCCAGCACCCTGATTACTGAGCACCAAGCACCCCGAGCACTGAGCACCGAGCACCCCGAGCACTGAGCACCCAACACCCTGAGCACTGAGCACCCAGCATCCTGAGCACTGAGCACCCAGCACCCTGAGCACTGAGCACCCAGCACCCTGAGTACTGAGCACCCAGCACCCTGAGCACTGAGCACCCAGCACGAGTACTGAGCACCCAGCACCCTGATTACTGAGCACCAAGCACCCCGAGCACTGAGGACCCAGCACCCTGAGTACTGAGCTCCCAGCACCCTGAGCACTGAGCACCCAGCACCCTGAGTACTGAGCACCCAGTACCCTGAGCACTGAACACACAGCACCCTGAGTACTGAGCACCCCGAGCACTGGGCACCCAGCACCCTGAGCACTGAGGACCCAGCACCCTGAGTACTGAGCTCCCAGCACCCTGAGCACTGAGCACCCAGCACCCTGAGTACTGAGCACCCAGCACCCTGAGCACTAAGCACCCAGCACCCTGAGTACTGAGCATCCAGCACCCCAAGCACTGAGCAGCCAGCACCCTGAGTACTGAGCACTGAGCACCCAGCACCCCGAGCACTGAGCACTCAGCACCATGTGTACTGAGCACTGAGTACCCAGCACCCCGAGCACTGAGCACCCAGCAACCTGAGCACTGAGCACCCTGAGTACAGAGCACCCAGCACCCTGAGCACTGAGCACCCAGCACCCCGAGCACTGAGCACCCAGCACCCAGAGCACTGAGCACTGAGCACCCTGAGTACAGAGCACTGAGCACCCTGAGCACTGAGCACCAAGCACCCTGAGTACTGAGCACTGAGCACCCTGAGCACTGAGCACCCAGCACCCTGAGTACTGAGCACCCAGCACCCTGAGCACTGAGCACCCTGAGTACTAAGCACCCAGCACCCTGAGTACTGAGCAACCAGCACCCTGAGCACTGAGCACCCAGCAACCTGAGCACTGAGCACTGAGCACCCTGAGTACTGAGCAGCGAGCACCCAGAGCACTGAGCACCCAGCACGCTGAGTACTGAGCACTGAGCACCCTGAGTACTGAGCACCGAGCACCCTGAGTACTGAGCACCCAGCACTCTGAGCACTGAGCACCCAGCACCCCGAGCACTGAGCACCCAGCACCCCGAGCACTGAGCACCCAGCACCCCGAGCACTGAGCACCCAGCACCCCGAGCACTGAGCACTGAGCACCCTAAGTACTGAGCACTGAGCACCCTGAGTACTAAGCACCCAGCACCCTGAGTACTGAGCACCCAGAACCCTGAGTACTGAGCACCCAGCACCCTGAGTACTGAGCACCCAGCACCCTGAGCACTGAGCACCCAGCACCCTGAGTACTGAGCAACCAGCACCCTGAGTACTGAGCACCCAGCACCCTGAGCACTGAGCACCCAGCACCCTGAGTACTGAGCACTGAGCACCCTGTGTACTGAGCACCGAGCACCCCGATCACTGAGCACATAGCACCCCGAGCACTGAGCAACCAGCACCCTGAGGACTGAGCACCCAGCACCCTGAGTACTGAGCACACCGCACCCTGAGAACTGAGCACCCAGCACCCCGAGTACTGAGCAACCAGCACCCTGAGCACTGAGCACCCAGCACCCTGAGCACTGTGCACTGAGCACCCAGCAGCACCCAGCACACTGAGTACTGAGCACCCAGCACCCGGAGCACTGATCACCCAGGAACCTGAGTACTGAGCACCGAGTACCCTGAGTACTGAGCACCCAGCACCCCGAGCACTGAGCACCCAGCACCCTGAGTACTGAGCACTGAGCTCCCAGCACCCCGAGCACTGAGCACCCAGCACCCTGTGTACTGAGCACTGAGTACCCAGTACCCCGAGCACTGAGACCCAGCACCCTGAGCACTGAGCACCCAGCACCCCGAGTTCTGAGCACCCAGCACCCCTAGCACTGAGCACCCAGCACCCTGAGCACTGAGCAACCAGCATCCTGAGTACTGAGCACCCAGCACCCCGAGTACTGAGCACCCAGCACCCCGAACACCGAACACCCTGAGTACAAAGCACCGAGCACCCTGAGCACTGAGCATACAGCACCCGGAGCACTGAGCACACAGCAACCTGAGTACTGAGCACCCAGCACCCCGAGCACTGAGCACCCAGCACCCTGAGTACTGAGCACCCAGCACCCCGAGCACTGAGCACCCAGCACCCTGAGTACTGAGCACCCAGCACCCCGAGCACTGAGCACCGAGCACCCTGAGTACTGAGCACCCAGCACCCTGAGCACTGAGCACCCAGCACGAGTACTGAGCACCCAGCACCCTGATTACTGAGCACCAAGCAACCCGAGCACTGAGCACCGAGCACCCCGAGCACTGAGCACCCAACACCCCGAGCACTGAGCACCCAGCACCCCGAGCACTGAGCACCCAGCACCCTGAGCACTGAGCACCCAGCACCCTGAGTACTGAGCACCCAGCACTTCTGCGGGAGGTCCTCCCACTCCTCCAGCCTATCACCACTGAGGTACCAACCCACTGGGGCGTGGTTTCTCTCCCTTTAAAAAAGCGGCCACTTCCCTCTTCTCTCTCTCTTCACTTCCTGCTCCGCCTGCGACTAGACTCCTTTCCTGGTTGCGAAGAGGGCTGTTGCCTGGGACAGTGATCTGTAAGTTTTTTCCCCTTTAAATAAATACCACCCTAATAATCATAACCCCGAATTGGTGTGGCATTGTTTGTGACTTACGCCTTCATTTTGGCGCCCAACGTTTGGTTTTAGAACCTCTCCTTTCCCCACTCGCAGCCGCGAGTTCGGCTTGGCGGCCCCAAGTTCGGCTTGGCGGCCCCAAGTTCGGCTTGGCGGCTGCGGGCTTGGCGGGCGCAAGTTCAGCTTGGCGGCCGCGGGCTTGGCGGGCTCTAGTTCGGCTTGGCGGGAGCCCTCCCCTTCCTCAGCTGCCAGCGGCCTTGGACTCCCCATGTGGATTTAAACTCCACAGGCCCGCGTAGTCTCTGGCCGCGTGGTTTGCTCTTTTCTGAGTCATTTTTAAATCTCCCTTGCAAGTACAGCTCTTAAGTGGCACGAACCAGAGCACGTGGTTGCTGAAAGCTGCAACCCCTCAGGGTGACTTGTTCCGTCTCAGGAATTGATTTAATTAGATTTATTTTGTTGAGAAACTTGAATTTTCCAGTTTTTAACATCTACTAAGGCACTGAAACAGGACCATGTTTTCACCGCGACTCTGCAACAGCGCCACCTGCTGGATAATAGGTAATATTGCAGTTTTTGTTTCTAACGCAAATTTTACTGCTTTGTTTTCACTAATACAATGGATTAGTAAATTTATATTTACTAATACAATGAATTACATCATACAAGGTTTATATGATTATGGGGATACCTTAATTTGCTTGTTACTAGCCTTCAGTTTTCTTTTCCATATTCTATCATTAAGGAAGAATATGGCACTCCTAAGAACGATTGAATCTTTACGTACTAATAATGAACAGAAGAATATGGCACTCCTAAGAATGATAGAATCTTTACGAACTAATAATGAACAACTAATTGACAGGATTAAAATTATTGAAAATCAGAGGTTATCTGAACAAGTGGATACTATGACAGACAAAATTGATTCCATATCCAAGGGTATTAGAAAGTTACCTGAAAGGGTTCAGGCTGTTGAATTTGACGTTCAGACTTTATCACAAAGTTTTGATAAGGTAACAGACAGAATGTACCTCCAAGATGGGAATCTACATGATATACAAGAAAAGTTTAAGGAGGACATGTTATCTTTGAAGGAAAAAATTAAAGCTTTGGAATCACAGGTGCAGAATGGGGACCAAAAAATTGATACCTCAGTGAAATCACTGGAAATATATACAGGTCAGGAGATTCAGGATTTAAGAGAGACAATGATAAAAAGATTTGAAAAGATTGGGGAAATTATTGCAGCTGGTGAACAGAGTAAGGAGGCACAAGGACAGGATACAAGGCCTCCACCAGCTATTAGAACTGGCTTACCCAGGGTTCTAGCGACATACCCTATACTTAATTCTGAAAAAGCATCAACTTCTAAAGGCTCAAAGGGAGTCAGAGAAGCTAGATGGACGCCAATAGCAATGAATGATCTGAAAGAAATTAAGCAAGCTGTTGTTAATTTTGGCTTGCACAATGCATATGTAAAGGAAATGATAAGGACTTGGGCTTCTAATGCTAGAGCTACTCCCCATGATTTCCATCAGTTAGTGTCTGCAGTTTTAGATAATGGACCTTCCTTGATGTTTGGAATTTATTTCAGAGAAGAATCCAAACATATGGAACAGCAAGGAAGAGCAAAAGGTATTGAGGTTTCCCAAGATCAAATTCTTGGTGCAGGAGAATATGCTGATCCACAGGTCCAAGCTCTTTATGACGATGAAGTACTGTGTCTATGTCACCAAGCAGCTTTAAATGCTTGGAATAGGATACAAGATCCAGCAAAAAGGGTTGAATCATATACCAGAATTAGGCAGGGACAGAGAGAACCCTTTATTGACTTTTTGCAAAGATTAATTAAGGCTCTGGACATAGGGGTAACAGACCCAGAAGCTAGACGAATACTTCTTGAATCTCTAGCTTTTGAGAATGCAAACATAGAATGCAAAAAGATAATTGGGCCTTTAAAGTCTAGATCAGCACCTATGGATGAATGGATTCAGCATACGATGAATGTTGAGACGTTTAGCTATAATGATGAATCTTGGGTAGGAGAAGCGATTTCCAAAGCAATGAGGAGACATCAAACTGCCAGGTGTTTTAATTGTGGTAAATTAGGACATTTGCAAAGGAATTGCAGGCAAAGAATTTCTAGGAATAATATCTCTTCTGGGAATGACAAAAATAGGAGACCTCGGCCTTCAGGTATATGTAGGAGATGCGGTAAAGGCAGGCATTGGTCCAACGAATGTAGGTCAACAACAGACAGACGGGGCAATCCGATATCATCGGGAAACTCCTTGGGGGGCCTCTCGCAGGCCCCCAAGCCAACAGTGGCCCAGTCATTCCCAGTCACAGTGGAGAACGTGCCTCACCAAGAAAATTAAAAGCTCCAATTTCTGCTGTAAAAAGTAATACTGGTCTAAATGAAGAATTACGTGTGGAGGATGAGTCAAAAAACCCAATAGGACAGAGTAAACGTATATTTTGGCAGACTTCTATTAATGATCAAAGACCAAAGCTAAGAGTCTGTATAAATGGCACTTTTATTGAAGGCTTATTAGACACAGGTGCGGATGTAAGTATCATTACCCCAGAATCTTGGCATCCGAATTGGCCTCTTCAAGAGGTAGATGTTCAATTCCTGGGAATTGGAACCCTATCTCGTGTAAAACAAAGCACAAGATGGGTTGAATGCATAGGGCCCGAAGGGCAAATAGGAAGACTAAGGCCATATATAGCTAATATTGCCATAAATTTATGGGGCCGTGACCTGCTACAGCAATGGAATACCCAGATTAACATTCCTGTATTTCCAGGAACTCATAATTCTGGGAAGGATATGATGAGGTATTATGGGAAAAGGTCACCAGCCATTCAGGCTGTACAAGAACATACAGCAAATACCAAACCTTTAGAGGTACCAACGGCCCTACCTTTAAAATGGCTAACTGAGAAGCCAATATGGACCAAACAATGGCCTCTAGCTGAAGATAAACTACAGGCATTGGAACAGCTGGTGCAAGAGGCAACTAGATGCTCACCATATTGAAGAATCAACCAGCCCTTGGAATTCTCCTGTGTTTGTTGTAAAAAAGAAATCTGGTAAATGGAGAATGGTGACAGATCTAAGAGCTGTCAACAAAGTAATTCAACCTATGGGCCCACTACAATCTGGAATTCCTTTGCCTTCTCTGTTACCAAAAGGATGGCCTCTTATAGTTTATTGATTTGAAAGATTGTTTTTTCACTATACCGTTACAAGAAAAGGATAGAGAAAAATTTGCCTTCACAGTGCCTACTTATAATAATTCTCAGCCTAATAGGAGATATCAGTGGACTGTCCTCCCACAGGGTATGCTCAATAGTCCTACACTGTGCCAATATTTTGTAAGTAAGCCATTGGAAATAATTCGTAAACAATTCCCCAAGTCCATCATTTATCATTACATGGATGACATCTTATTATCTGATTCAAATAAAGATACTTTAGAAAGGATGTTTGAAGAAGTAAAGAAAGTCTTGCCTAGGTGGGGATTACAAATTGCCCCTGAAAAGATTCAAAGAGGAAATTCTATTAATTACCTAGGTTACAGAATAGGGTTAGAGAAAATTAAAACGCAAAAGGCACAAAATTAGGAGAGGACCGGTTAAAGACTCTTAATGACTTCCAAAGATTGTTAGGAGACATTTCCAGTCTACGACCAGCTGTTGGGATAACACCTGATCTAATAGTTCATTTAAACAAAACCTTAGATGGTGATAAAGATTTGAATAGTCAAGAGAACTGACAGCTGAAGCAGAAAAGGAACTGACAATGATTGAGGAAAAATTACAGGAGGCACATGTGGATAGGGTGAACCCAAATCTTAGCTGCATCCTAGTCATATTGCCTTCCAGAATTTCTCCTACAGGGATTCTAATGCAGAGGGAAGATATTATTTTAGAGTGGATATTTATACCTAATAACCAAGTAAAAAATTTAAAAACTTATGTGGAAAAGGTCTCTGAATTAATTATAAAAGGTAAGCTGAGACTTCGTCAACTAGCAGGTATAGACCCAGCAGAAATTAATAGTGCCTTTTACTACTGAAGAAATAAAAAAGTTATGGGAAGACAATGAACCGTGGCAAAGAGCTTGTGCTAACTTTTTGGGAGAAATTAATAGCAACTATCCCAAAAGTGATAGACTTAATCTCATAAAAAGAACTTCTTGGATTCTTCCTAGAATTGTACGTGATGCTCCAATAACTGGAGCCCGTACGTTCTATACTGATGCAAATAAATCAGGGAAAGCAGGTTACAAGTCAGATGAATTGAGTAAGGTGGAACAAAGCCCTTATAATTCTGTCCAGAAGGCAGAATTATATGCCATTCTTATGGTGCTAAGGGATTTTAAAGAACCTCTTAATATAGTTACAGATTCACAATATGCAGAAAGAGTTATCTTGCATATTGAAACCGCTGAATTTATACCAGATGACACAGAGTTGACTTCATTGTTTATCCAGGTACAAGACATAATCAGGAACAGGCTTTGTCCGATGTACATAACACACATCCGGTCCATACAGGTCTGCCTGGTCCTCTAGCCCAAGGCAATGCTGAGATTGATCAATTATTGATTGGAAGTGTGTTGCAGGCCTCGGAATTTCATAAGAAGCATCATGTCAATAGTAAAGGCCTAAAGAAAGAATTTTCCATTACTTGGCAACAAGCTAAGGACATTATAAAGAGATGCCCTACTTGTTCTTTCTATAATCAAACACCGTTGCCT